>NC_139957.1:5879796-5922296 GCF_963454915.1 Gymnoscopelus microlampas
CACAAAAAAAAGAAAATACTCCAAAAATGGAGTAAGTACAGTACCCAAGTAAATGTACTTAATTACAGTCCACCACTCTGCCCAACCTACGTGGTGGAGTCCTGAGGAGCATTGGAGTGCCCTGAGCCAGCCCTACTTGTTCAAACAGAATACCCCCCTTGATCAGCGCTCATCTCCGTCCCACTGGCCAAACCCAAGCCCCCCCAAAAGCTGCGGGAAGATATTCTGTTACATGCTGACCCATGCGCTGATTAGGAAACATCCTTCCTCTTCAGAGAGCCCCTCTCTAGTGGGGTGTCAAAGCGTATGAAAGGGAATGCGCAGTAGAGAATTGAAACCGGTCGTACAAATCCCCAAAAAGCACTGGACAGCTAGGTCAACAGCCTGTCAGAGAGAGAGGATGAGAGAGAGAGAGAGAGAGAGAGAAAATAGCCGATCTACAAGCTCACAACGTGTCGCATCGCGACACGTTGTGAGCTTGTAGATCGGCTATTTTCTAATAGCCTAGGTATAAAAGAGAGAGAGAGAGAGAGAGAGAGAGAACCAAGTAACTAAGTACTCAAGAGGTTTTGAGATATTTTGACTTTACTGGAGTATTTCCAATTTTCAATACTTTTACCTCTACTCCACTACATCTCAGAGACAAATATTGTACTTTCTTACTCCACTAATAGCCGATCTACAAGCTCAGCTTGTAGATCGGCTATCGAAAATAGCACAAAATAACGGAAATAGCAGATCTACAAGCCCACAACGTGTCACAATGTGAGCTTGTACATCTGCTATTTTCATGCTGATGCGCCGTATGTGCAGCAGAGATGTATTTGGTTCAGAAGACTCTCTTATCGCTGTTGTCTTGACGATTGTGGTCTTTCAAGACTGGTCCATTTTGTTTTGAATGTCAGTGTGACAATACTTTGTTGTCTTGATGTCCTATGTGAACAAAAAGCTAAAAAGGAAAACTTCAATAAAATATAAATCATAAAAAAAGAAGACTCATCTTTCAGAAATGAAATCATATACTGAAGTAGCAATAATTGGGCTTTTGAGAGGTATAAAATGAGACACGGGCGAGGTCTTGAAAGCCTTAATTCATCTTCAGCCGTTAAATAGAACAGTTTCCCCATTATCATGAACAAACAGCCTTCCATTTTCATAATCATTCACGCTTAGTTGGGAGAAATATTTCCTTCCTTTCATTTCATAGATTCTCATTCATTGTGACAAAGTGTACATAGACAAGAAGTGCTCACACACAGTGACAAAGTACAGCTGGATTATTGCACATAATAATGATTGATGGAAGAACGGTCTTTTCTCACCACTACACTCGCAAAGTACTTGTTTACCGAATCCAAAAGTGCCACAACTGAAATCTCATGTTCCTGTGCAGTCATCGTGTCACAGACCAATGCCACAATCAATTGGTGTAGTTTTGATGTCATTGACCTAAAGTGCCCCCTCTCCACTTCACAAACAAAGAGAGACAGCTGTCAATTCTGCCGTTGGTACCTTAGTGACCGGGGCAATGTCATTGTGTAGGGGGCGACGGACGGACGGACGGACGGATTGTGCGATCGAATTGGGCAATTGAGTCCTGGACAATGGGTTTAGACTAGGGGTCTTCAACAGGGGGTCTGGACCCCTAAGGGGTCCTCAGAGTTACTACAGGGGTCCGCCAAATCTTTGTGTGATATGATGTTTCTTTTTTACCGTAACCACTTGAACCCTAGCATCCCTTTTCTGAGGAGAACTTTAGCCAAAAATAGCAGATCTACAAGCTCACAACGCCTCGCGCTGCGAGGCATTGTGAGCTTGTAGATCGGCTAGGTCCTTGGCCTGAAAACGTTGAAGACCCCTGGTTTAGACACCTTGGAGTTCCCCGTTTATCCGTTTGCTGTTTGCGGTTGTTGTTGTTGTTGACGTGGCGGGCTGTGTATCAGGTGGCGTTGGCGCGGCATGGCTGCCAGCGGACCTGACCGCTGAGCGAAGACGTCAGTCAGCTGGACCATGACAACAGCCCCAGATAAGAGCTCCAAGGGACGGAGAGGCAGATAATAGTGAGTGAGCGAGAGAGAAAGAAGAGTGTGTGGACTTTGACCTACCCGCTATCCATTTAATGCCCCCCCACCATACCCCGGCCCCTCAAACGTTTCCAAAATAAACAACAAGACTTGATTGGTGGTGATTCCGGCGAGGGCAGCTATGGACGTATTATTCGCGCCCTGGGCGGGAGGATGCGGCGGTCTAGCGGAGCGCCCTTTGTCCTTCAGAGAACTTTGAAACAGACAGTCACACCACCGCCAGTAGGAAAACAGATGGACCAGAAAAAAAGAAAAGAAAAAAAAACGCAGGAAGAGCAACACAGATGGAGAGAAGACGCCAGCGACGCAGAATGAAAGGACCAGCAAGAGACAGAACGGAGGCAGCGAGGGACTCGCTCAAGACTCAGAACGTTTAAACTTTAAATCGTTAAAATATGAATAGGCTCAACTTGTCAACTGTCAGCCATCAAGATGGATGCTCTTTTTTTGCAACGTAATCAGATAATTTGTGTTTCTGTGGTGATATCGATACAGAAGAAATGACACAAAGAAAAATCTATTGGAGCGCGCAGTCTCTGCTATGCTACCTTTTTTTGTTGTCGCAGATGTGCAAAAAAAAAAAAAGAAAACGAAAGAAAGAAATGAGCCAACCAGACACTACCCAAGGGGGCAGGGCCTCCCAGACGGGCTGCGGACTGCATCCAGAGTCCTTGGCTGCTCTTGCAAGAAGCCTGGTGGGCTCTGATTCTAATGGGATCCAGATTGGGGCAAGTGTCATGACGGAATTCAATGGAAGGAGCAGGGAGTGGGGGCTGGGAGGGGGGGGAGGGAGACTAAGGGGGCTGGCTTCATCTTCTGCCAAGTCCAGCAGCCTCGTTGTGTCAACTCAGCAGAACTGTAGCTGGAGCGTTGGCCCACCCTCAGCCTAAAGCCAGCCGCATCCAAAACCCTGTTCCTTGTTCTGGTGGTTTCTGATGAACGGGGGTGGTCTGATCGTATCAGGGATCACCGCGGTGGGCCTTCGTAATCTCCCGCGGACGCCAATAAATCAAAACCCAGTAAGGCCCTGCCTTGACACCTAACTGGCAGTCACCTGTGGAACCTTCAAGCCGTGCTGTTTCACCCAATCACGGGAAATATGTTTAAAGCATGGACGGCAAGAATCTAATAATGAAAACGTTGAACGCACCGCAAGCGCGTCATCGCTACGCGGGCGCCGAGATCACGCACTGAACTTCTGGCGGAGTTGGGAATCGAAGATCAGTCACCTCCGCGATGTTCTTCCATCAATCAAGTTAATTGTGGTGAGCCAATAACAAGTGCTGTTCATTTTCCCGCAGCAGGAATGGGTTGAAATAACCGGGACCCTGGCAAACTCTTTGACATGGGCATGAGATGAATTCTGGAGGACACACTTTACCTAATTACTTTCTTTCCAACTCTGAAAGAGCGGAGGTGCAGACTTACAAGCTCATCGTAACTAAATTGACTAAATTGGTTCGGAAAGATTGGGTGTCTTCTCACAGCTACAAGAAGAGGAGCTCATGCAAAACATGGCAGCAGACCTTGTATGAGTGGTTGTAGGAAAGAGTTGAGCGCGTCATCCGATGTGAGGGAAAATGTTTCCACTTGTGCCATCACCTGCTACACAGCAGAGGTGCAAAGTACTATATAACCAACCGTATATGTATTACTGCAACGGTGTGTGTACTCAAGTACAATGTTGAGGTACTAGTATACTTTACTTCACTTGAGTATTAACATTTTGAGAGACTTTAATGTTAAGAGTCCAGTACTTTTTAATTAAAGTAAAAGTACTGTGAGTGCATATACCGCCGTTGTTACAAAGTACTATCCTTGTCCCATAAGGGTACATGTTTTACACGTTCAAATTATTCCAGATTTGACTGTGTATACAACCAGCAAAGTGTGGCATAAAGCAATCTAAAACGTCTTGTCATAATATGTTTTAATCTCAGAAGATCCTATTGGACTATGGTTGGTTAAGTTTTCTAGGTTCTTTAAAGGTGATTTGTTTTAATGATTTCTGCTATTGTGAACAGAGACGCAGTGAAATTATCAGTATTAATTTAACGCTAACAGTGTACAAATGTGAGTTAAAAAGTAAGAAGCACCTTTTGGCCAGGCATGCTGCATTTTCACTTAACATAATGCCCTAAATGACTGGTTTGTATGGTTTGTATTGAATCTTAGTAAAATGTGACACCAGAACTGATTTTAGACTGATATCAGTGAATAGTCCTCATGCTCTACCCATACAACCTAACCCCCCACCCACCCACCCACCCACCCACCCACACACACACACACACACACACACACACACACACACACACACACACACACACACACACACACACACACACACACACACACACACACACACACACACACACACACACACACACACACACACACACACACACACACACACACACACACACACACGTGTCACATTTTGACTACAACAACTCCACTGACCTCTGTTACACTGAGATTTCCAGCCTCTTTCCCATCACAGTGAACCTCCAGGCCTCCGGTAGGGGATACATCTTCTCCTCCGTCTCTGATGGTGCTGCTGGTCCATGTGAACATCTCCCCCTGGCCAGTGTCACATTCCTCCACCTTGACAACCACTTGGTTCCTCTCCCCCTGCTCCTCATCTGCCCACTGATAAGAGACACACAGCAGAGGCATGCTATCAGAAATGGCTTTCATCTACTGTGCCCAGAACTCTATCTTCAAGTCTCTACACATCTCCCTGGTCAGGTAGATCAAATCCAACAATCCTGCCAGTTCATAAATGCGAGTGACCCCGTGCCTTGCATTCATCACCTTCATAGTGTGGAGTTATTTAAGCAGGGATTAAAGCGTTCAAACAGTTAAGGGGGGGACTGATTGGGGGGGGGTCTTAATGATGAGAGAGTGTCTTGTTGGTGTTTAGTCACTCTCATTAATAATCATAGGAAACAACCCTGCTCTTAGCCAGTACAATCTTGAGTGTTTAAAGCTGCAGTCCGCTACTTATTTTAATGGATACATTTTTATTTTAACCGATCGGTATGGTACAGTATGTTATGTTAATTCAAATTCAATTTATGTTTTTGTTTCTCTATTTTTGTACAGTATGAGTTCTGACATGCCCAAAATAGTGACGCCAGGTTGAAAGTGGTTAATTTTGAGGGCTGTTACGACACCAATGTAGTGTGCGTTACACAGTATTTGACTTTTCCCCTCTGTTTTATTATGAAAATGTACTGCTGTCTTTTCTTTTTTTTTTCACGTGTGCGTGCACGCGCAGGTGTCCTCGTACAGGGTTGTCATGTGCGGGGGCCCGCCACTTGCGCGCACACACACACACACACACACACACACACACACACACACACACACACACACACACACACACACACACACACACACACACACACACACACACACACACACACACACACACACACACACACACACACACGGCCAAGATCCACCGCCATTATCCTTCCCCCCACCCCCACTCCAGAGCCTCTTAATAAAGCACCGCTTTAAAAAGTGAATGGATCAATTAGGCAATTTCTACGGCTGATCCTTGGCAGGGGCCCACCTTTTTTTCTTGATGCCGCCAACAAAGTGAGGGAAAACATTGTTAATGCATCCAAAAAATAAAAGGGTCCGCTTCTGCCTGGCGCTCCCAAATGATTTGGAATAATTTGTGTCTCATTGCCTAGTGGATGGAAGGCAGCCCGCCTGCACTCCCGACGCTGGCAGCCGTCATGAAAGCACTCCGCCACCAACTTTCCCCCCAAATATCTCCTCGCTGGAATCAGCTAAATGGCTATTAGGCGGCCTGCCCCGCGTGCCAGCGTGCACTCAATAGCGCGCACTCCATAATCACAAGGAAAGGAGAGGTGCTACAGTAGCTTTGGACCGTGCCTCGCTGTGACAGCTGTGAGTATCTGGTTTCACGAGAGGGTCTGTGTGTGCGCGCGCGCACGTGTGTGTGTGTGTGTGTGTGTGTGTGTGTGTGCGCGCAGGCCACTTGTAGGGAATGATATTAAGGAAATGTTCTTTATGGAAGCGTGCCATCATGTACGATGCTGAAAAAACATGAAATTAGGGACACATTTTAAATGTCAATACAGGCTTGCCGCCACCTGCAAATAAATGCACATTGATTTAATACGGAGTGTGAGGACATAAATATCCCTACAAGCGAAACAAAAAATGTGTGTGTGTCTCTGTGTGTGTGTGTGTGTGTGTGTGTGTGTGTGTGTGTGTGTGTGTGTGTGTGTGTGTGTGTGTGTGTGTGTGTGTGTGTGTGTGTGTGTGTTTGTGTGTGTGCGCGCGCACCGTTGCTTGCATGTGTACATCTTGAGTAAGCTTGTCAGTAATTCGGTGAGCATGTCTGTGATCCAGATTGACTGAAGAATTCACTGTGCTCAGTAACTACCCATGGACTTATTAGCCTGGCATGGCCAGGCAATTCTTTTTTTGCAATGGCAGATTCGTCTGGGACCAGGCTACTTACCACCTGACTGTTTTTTGGTTATGTTGATGCCTGCCTTGTTGCCAATGTTTTAAATGTGTTAAATATGTTTGTAACCCATTAAGACCTGCATGAGGCCGATTCTACAAACGCCTAAAATCCTAACAGTTTTCTGATGAACTCATGTTGCTACATCAGTGGTTCTCAAAATGTTTTCATGTCCAGGACCCCCAAAGTTAGATGTATTTGGTCACCGTCGACCCGCATCTCAAAATATTTTTGTTCCAGGGACCCCCCCAGAAGCAAAGATGTGAGTTAAAAACGTTTGCTCCAAAAATATATATATTCAAAGATTTCCACAGACGTACAAGATAAACAAAACATAGCAGATCTACAAGCTCATAGCGCGGCACCAAGTGACGTGCTGACAAATCTAAAATGACACAGACGCTTTCCCGGTTTTAATGGGTTTAAGCCGTCATCGCCTTGTTCTCAATCATGTCCGCATTCGCTCGCCAGTCATACGATAAACTTCCATATTCCATTGCCAGCCACACACGGTTTCGGACTACCAAGAAACTCGACAAATGACACCAAAGGCGCACCGAGTGCGTTGATCCAGTGATCAGACCAAGGGGTCTCTCCCAAGCGTCCGTATGTGAGGCATTGGGAGTGATAAGGTGTTGGTGTTAAGTCCACATGGTCCGCATTCCTTCAGTGGTGGAAAACGTATCTCAAATATTTTACTTAAGTAAAAGTACCGATGCTGCAATGTAGAAGTACTCCGTTTCAAGTAAAAGTCCGGAATTCAAAATTTACTTGAGTAAAAGTAGAAAAGTATTGGTATCAAAATGTACTTAAAGTGGCAAAAGTAAAAGCTTTATATCTGCAAAGTAACTACCTAAAATGTTCAAATAATTGTAGTGGAGTAAAAGTACAATATTTGCCTCTGAGATGTAGTGGAGAGGAAGTAAAAGTATAGACAATTGGAAATACTCCAGTAAAGTAAAAGTACCTCAAAATTGTACTTAAGTACAGTACTTGAGTAAATGTACTTAAGTTACTTTAAACCATTGCATTCCTTCAACATCAACATACAGTAGTTCACAAAATATTGCCCTCAGGGTCAGCATGTGGACACCAAAGGTACCTGCCCAAGTGCCAATATGTGACACTTTGGTCTCAAACAATCCCCACAAACGCTTGTGTGTGGTGCAGTGGTAAAGTAGCGGCAGCAAACCGTCCGACCACAGAGAATTTAATCCATTGGCACAGCAGCTCATAATAAGTGACAGTTAAACACGGAACTGACACGCTATACACTCTTGTCATCAGTATTATCACGTTATCACTTCCTAATTCAAAGTGATAACACTCTTTTCTCACCCCGCCGTCGTTTCTTTTTAATTGCTGAGATCTTTCCAAGTCGTGCGGCGCAGCGTTGCTATTTCCACCTCCAGCAGGTGTGTGCCCATGCAGGTAGACAAAAACACGTTAGTGTGCAGAGTTAATGTGCAACACTGAAAGTGTGATAGTTTACACAAATGGCCACAAATTTGAGACCACCTTTTTACACCCTCATAGTTAGATTAACGTCTCACGGTCAAGGTGGTCTTTATTATTTACGTCTTGTGTACAGGTTAAAAATGACTTTTGTTTGGCTCCTCAAGACATTGTACCAGCATTAGTAATAGTCATGAAAAACGAACAAATTTAAGATGATAACCAGCAACAAGAAGAATAAAAAAACAAGAAGGGGGAAGAATTAAGAGAACAGTTTTGACTGTTGTCCTATAGCGCTTAACACATTTAATCTGGGGAACGCATCTCTGTCACTGTCGATATCTTTGGCTATTCAAAAATAGCAGATATACAAGCTCATAGTGCCGCGCTATGAGCTTGTAGATCTGTGATTTTTGAAAAATCATGAATATTTGTGAAAATATGTGATTTTTTCTTTTCTTTTAAGCAGACATTTGTAACTCAAATCTTTGCTTCTGGGGGTCCCCGGAACGAAATATTTTACAAATGTAAAAAAATAAATATATTCCAAGATTTGCACAAAACAAAATAGCAAACAAAAATAGCAGATCTACAAGCTCATAGCGCGGCACTCGGTGCCGCGCTATGAGCTTGTATATCTGCTATTTTTGAATAGCCAAAGACATCTTAAAATGACACAAACGATGCTTCCCCGGTCTTAACGAGTTAAGGTGCTTGGAAGGAAGTGGCTGTGTGCAAGGTTCTTACTCCGAGGTTATAAACATCATAATTGCAAACATTTTGTGAGCATGCGGATGCTGTAAAGTGACCGGTGCCAGTGTAACTTGGCATCGTTCGCCCCCACAGGTTGCCTCTGGTGGTGTTGAACGTACAAAATGTGTTACTAAGGATTTAAGATTTAGACCCTTCGTAACACATCTTATCTTCAAGTTGTCACAAAACACAACTTGATGAAGACGGTGTCGGTTCGGTTTGATTGTTGAGACCGTTTTCTTGGCCCGGCTGCTGGGGTTTTCAAACAACATGGCTTGTAAGAACTCTACCTTGCTCTGCCAGAAGACACTTAACAAGCTGGCAGTAAAAGTGGAAGTAGAGCCTGTTGAGCATGTGGACATACCATTAAAAAAAAAAAAAGACCCCCGAAAAAAAAAAAGCGCTGGATTCAAAGTTAATTTTTCCAGACGTTATTAAAACGGCTTTGGTATTAAAAGGCCGTGCCAGGGAACCCTCAGAACCGGTGCTGGTGTGTGTGTGTGTGTGTGTGTGTGTGTGTGTGTGTGTGTGTGTGTGTGTGTGTGTATGTGTGTGTGCCTTATTGTCTCCGTGCAGCGTGCCCATATGTGTGCCCCGTAATGTGCCCCCCCCCCCCCCCCCATGCGAGAGTTCCCCTCATGCATGTGAGGGTGCGTGTGCACGCGCACGCTCATTTGAGTGGCCATGGGCCGTGTGTGAATGTGCCTCCAGTGAGTGTGTGTGTGTGTGTGTGTGTGTGTGTGTGTGTGTGTGTGTGTGTGTGTGTGTGTGTGTGTGTGTGTGTGTGTGTGTGTGTGTGTGTGTGAGAGAGAGAGAGAGAGACCACGTGTGCCTGTGCTTGTGGCTGTGTGTGTGTGTGTGTGTGTGTGTGTGTTATACGCGCGCGCGCCTGCTTTGAGAGTGGCGGACCCCCTCTCCTATGTGGTTAATTATGGCCTGTTGTTAGCCTCAGTCATTTTGTCACTTCCTCGCCATTTCAAAGCAAATAGGGGAGGGGGAGAGGGGGGGGGGTTTGGCTGGCAGACACAAAGCCTTTCCAGTCAGAATGAGGCTTGGCTGTCTTCACCGAACTACATGGTACATTCTCTCTCTCTCTCTCTCTCTCTCTCTCTCTCTCTCTCTCTGCTTGGCAGCAGCAGTAATGGCCTACAGCAAGGAAAGAAAAATATGCCGCGGCCCTGGCTGCATGTGTATACAGCCACCAGGTGGATGCTCTGTGCTGTTATATAGGGTCTCTCTCTCTCCCTCTGTGTTGTGTGTGTGTGTGAGAGAGAGAGAGAGAGAGAGAGAGAGAGAGAGAGAGAGAGAGAGAGAGAGAGAGAGAGAGAGAGAGAGAGAGAGAGAGAGAGAGAGAGAGAGAGAGAGAGAGAGAGAGAGAGAGAGAGAGAGAGAGAGAGAGAGAGAGAGAGAGAGAGAAGAGGAGAGAGAGAGAGGGGGGGGGGGGGGGGGGGGAAATAAAGCATCTAATTATAGTGTCTAGTTCAGTGGTTCTCAAACCTTTTCATGTCAAGGGACCCCCAAATGAATATGTACCCCCCCCCCCCACCCCAAATGTTTCTACAACATTCCAAACTTTAGACCTCTGGGGGTCCCCTGACCCCACTTTGAGAACCACTGGTCTAGTTTGCTAGACCTGAGCTATAAGAGAAATAAAACAGCACCAAATTATTCAGCCCAAACTTTGGTTTTAAAATGCAAATTGCTTTGATCCGCTCTAAGTAACAGATCGTTAATGGTAATACACAGGTATGCTGATCAAACAACGCGGACCAAACCATTTGATCAAAGAAAGAAAGAATAGCTTAATGTCTTTTAGGCGTCGTGCTGCAAGAACGAGCACATGTTTTCCAACCAGTGGTGTAAAGTAGCTAAGTACATTTACTCAAGTACTGTACTTAAGTACAATTTTGAGGTACTGTTACTTAGCTGGAGTGTTTCCAATGTTTAAAGGGACATTTCACCCCTGGAAGAAACTGACCCAATGGTAATGAAGTTTAGGACTCAATTATTATTATTTTTGTGAATGATCTGTGTTTTGAGATATATAGTAATCTTCGAACATCTCGTGACGTTATTTACGTCACGAGATGTTACATCATTCCTTTCCGCACTACATGTTGTCTCGACGCGTCATGCAGCCAGCGGACAGCCCCCCACCCCCCTCCTGCCAGAGATTTTAGACACAACAGAACACAGAAAACAGCCCAAACTGCGCATTTGTTCGCGGACCTTTTGTTAAATTTGAAGAGTGACGCATTACTTTACCTGAGTTACATCTTCTGATAGTTGTACTTGAATGTTGACATGAAATAATAATCCTGTGTAGTGTTTCACAAGCGCAAGCGTGAAAGAATCCAAATACAACGTGGAGATGGTAAACAAACTGACTTCCAGTGTTGCCAGATATTGTGAAAGAAATAAGAAACCAGGTCTATGAAAACAAGCCCAAAAGAAGATAACTAAGCCAAGAGCACTTTAACATGGGATATTATATATTTGAAAAATGCCGATCTACAAGCTCACAACACGTTGCGATGTTACCCATTGTGAGCTTGTAGATCTGCTATTTTCCAAAAAATCTTGAGGGGAAAAAAGTGCAAAATGTGGAGTATTTTTTAATCGTTTAACAACACATATTTGGTTGGGGCTTCCTGGCACAAAATATAATTTCAGATCGGGGTCCGTGGAAAAATACATGAACATCTTTGAGAACCACTGGTTTAAACAACAATCAAAACATTTGGATACAAGCCCAAATATCAACTACATTTTAGAAAGAAGCCGCTTATAATGAGCAGACATGGCAACACTACCATGCTGTTTCAACGTTGTTGTTGGAGATCCCACCCACACCGCACCTCCCCTGCCACAAGGAGGGGCAGTGCACCAAAAGCATTATGGTCATTGTAGTAATAAGCAGTCCAGTCAAAACCTAGTCAAACACACAGATTTCATTATTTTTCTAGCCATAGGGTGCAAATTTTAAATTGTGCTACTGTTATCTACTACAAATACTATTACCATTGAGTGATTGCAGTTTCTTCCAGGGGTGAAATGCTCCTTTAATACTTTTACTTCTACTCTACTACATCTCAGAGGCAAATATTATACTTTTACTCCACTACATTTATTTGAACATTTTAGTTACTAGTTACTTTGCAGATAGAAAACTTTAGCCCTATTTTATATATATAAGTTATTTGAAAATAGGTGAGCTTGTAGATCTGCTATTTTCAAAGTACTTTTACTTTTGGTACTTATATATATTTGTATGCGAATACTTTTGTACTTTTACTCAAGTAACATTTTAAACACGGGCCTTTTACTTGTAACAGAGTATTTCTACTTTGCAGTATTGATACTTTTACTTAAGTAAAACATTTGAGTACTTTTTCCACCACTGTTTCCAACTGACGATCTTCATCAGACCCCACAAGTGTGATTCTAATTTCATGAGCAATCGTCTGATTGCACGGTAAAAATGACACCGGAATCACATTTTAATTAGGCAGCAATTAAAAAGGGTCATCGGTTCATCTCTTGCACACAAATAAACAGTACAAAACAAAGATGAACAGTGTTCATTTAGTCATTTGTAAATTATCAGGGTTAAATGAAGGATTAAAGGTTATAGATAAAACATGCTATGAATACAAATATAAAAGCAAGGATACATCCAAAGAGAAAAAAAAAGAAATATTGTTTTTCCCCCAAAAAAAATATGAATGTGAATTATCTTACAATACATTTACGGAATCTCTGTACGTATGTATGTCCGTCTATTATTCACGTGTCTCGAGAACCATCCGACCGACCGACTTCAAACTCGGTGCGTGCACCGCCGACGACCCGAGGTATTTGGTATGACCGCCGAGCTGACCCCTACGGCCATATATAGACATGTATGGAGATCCGGTTGTCCAGAACCGCCAAAACGACCGATGTGCCCATATGTGGCCATGTGCATATGGGACTGACCGAATTCAAACTCGGCACGCATCGGCGAGGACTCGAGGGAGTGCGGTGCCAGGGTAAGATGCCATATGGGTGTATACTGATGGCATTACGGATATTATATGGGCATAAAAGGAACACAGACAGACAGACAGACAGACAGACAAAGAGATCTTCATATATGGGCATAAAAGGGACTCAGACAGACAGGTACAATAGGTACTGTGACAATGGATAAAACGGATAGTACAAAACCGGGTGGGGCATGCATTCACAACTTCACAATTGTTCCCGATAAATTATTATCATTAGACAAGTGCCCAATGGGCACCGGTCTAATGATAATAATTTACAACAGCTCCTAGATAAGTATTCTATCTCTCAGAGAATAGCTCAATTTTAACAACACAAATCTTGTAATGGGGGGTCCCTGGCAGAAGGGGGTCCGCGGCCACATACATATTAATTTGGGGGTCCTTGACATGAAAAAAGGTTGAAAAACACTGGTCTATTGGCCCTTTAAGGAGGTACCCCCCCACCTCAGCCACAGCTGTGAACCATCAGCAGTCACTGGCATCTCCCTGTCAGAAAATCACACACCTAAACATCGTCACTCCCTTTTCAGAAGCCCTGAAGATTTTAACTTTAAACGCCTCTTCCTCGGATAAGTCGGCATTTTGACACGGACTCAATTATCGGGGGCCTAATCCCGGAGAGCCCTTTAACCTGGTGTGTTCCGCGGGCCAGGAATAACCAGCGCTGGCAGAGTTAGCGAATCAAAGGCAGGTAATTAAAATCATAATGGTACCCGGTTAAGATGATTATCGACGGGGCACCAGATAAGGCAACCTCCAGCAGATTTGCCCCTTTTAAATATTTATGGAATACGATTAAGTCGGCGGGGCCACAGCCGTGTTAAAAGGTTTAAGGACGACTCGCAGATCAAGAGATGGAATATAAGCATCTTAGCGTGCCGGGGAAATGAGGATTGAGAAGGGCGAGTTAGACGGGGGAGAGAGAGAGAGGGAGAGAGAGAGAGAGAGAGAGAGAGAGAGAGAGAGAAATCATGTGTGTGTGTGTGTGTGTGTGTGTGTGTGTGTGTGTGTGTGTGTGTGTGTGTGTGTGTGTGTGTGTGTGTGTGTGTGTGTGTGTGTGTGTGTGTGTGTGTGTGTGTGTGTGTGTGTGTGTGTGTGTGTGTGTGTGTGTGCGTGTGTGTGTGCGCGCGTGTGTGTAAATGACAAGAATAGACAACCAGATTCACTGACTCGCAATCTCGCATACACATGCTCACTTTAGAAACATGCAACCTAACGCACACACAAGCATGCACTGCATTAAAACAAATATCCTAACCCAGCCTGACCCTAACCTTATGCCTTCTTCACCCAAACCCTAATCCCTAAATGCCTCATCCTAACACCAGTCTGAATGTTTTCATATCTCTATGACTCTAAAGAATGTTTTTAAAATCATAAAAAATAACTCTCGTCCTCATGGGGTCCAGAGCAATTTTTTCTCTTTCTGGTTTTACTATCCTCATGAGGACTTTTATTAAAACGATACACACACACACATACACGCACACACAGTGAGAGAGTGAGACAGAGAGAAAGAGCGATACAGGGACATAGGTCAGTTTGAGTCTACAGCCCATCGGCATGTTGAAAACCAATGAGGGACAGACGCCCGTCCACACCCCCCGCCCCCTCCACACCCCCCGCCCCCTCCACCCCCTCACCCTCCAGTCCTCAACGATGTCTAAGACGTTGATTGACACGTTCCGAGAGGAAATGGCAGAAATGAGCTTCCAAGGTCAGCAAACAGCTCAGAGCCAACCCCCCCTCCCTCCCCTCCCCCACACACTTAACTACAAATCAACACTATACGCTACGTGATACATGATATATGTTATATCTCTCTCTGCCAGATGATGCTAATACGTATAAATCACTCTCTATACCAGTGTCAGAATAAATGCCTTAAATTGATATGTGTACCAAAAAAAAAAGTAGTTTTTTGTTGTTGTTGATAGAGCACAGCTCCCCAAGGACAGATCGAGTCCTTGGGTTTAAAATTTGCCCAGCCAAGTTAGAATGTGTTTCATTCAGTGGAATCAAGCCCAATAACAGGCATTCTTAATTGGGGCTATGGAGATTTTCCGCAGCCCACGACAACATTATCACATTGCACACCAAATATTTTCATCAAACTATTAACTGGCACTTTTGAAAGCCCCTCTTCTACGGCAGTTGCTGTCAAACCTTTGTCAGGTCAAGGACCCCCAGATTAATATGTGTTTGGACGCGGACCCTCATCCGAAAATACTTTTTGGACCGGGACTCCCATACACGATTTGTGTGCCTAAAAAAAACTATATAATATAGTTTAAAAACAAAATAGCAGATCACAGGCGTCGCGATGCGTTGTGAGCTTCTAGATCAGCTATTTTCAAATAGCTGTGGTATATTAGGGTTAAAGTGGTTACATAGCATTTTTATGCTATATTAACTACGAGGACCCCCAGGGGTCCTTGAGGTTCTACGGTGACCTGAAGTACATACAATAGGTGTGCTTAAAGTTAAATTACTGACCCCCATCCGGACGAAAACGGCTATGGTGTGCATGCAGTAGGCCTACATGTGGGCGTGCATGAACGTGCACACATTTCAACGTGAGTGCACGATCGCGCACATCCATGAACATACGCATTCCATTTAAGGGTCCCGGTGTGGACGTTTGAAAACACGGTCACCCTATTTTTAGCTGCCCACTGCAGTTCATCCTTTCCACGGCTCTAAACACGGGCCACTTATTCCAATTCTGTTTGCAGTCTCAATTCTAATCTCAGCGCGTATCAGCCTTGTCAAAGGCATAGCATGGGTGGAAAGTCCCCATGATGAAATGGAAGCATGTGGCCTTAATGGACATCTATTCAGACAAACTTGACGTAAAAAAAACATGAGCAAATAGCTCTTGCTTGCCGATGAGCACACACATGGGCAGCGGCGCCCGATCGTTTTCCAATACGACATCAGTCCCGGCACGCACGAACGACTGTGTGAAAGACAAACACCTCAGCTCTGGGATCGTGTTGACGAGACTTCAGAGAGAGAGAGAGAGAGATGGGAAAAGTTCAGTGCCATTATAACAAGCCTGAACAGTGTACCTTGGCTCCGGCGGCAGCAGTTATCAACCCAACCTGTTTGAAGCTAAGGGGAAGGATCGCTGTATACCGTGTCATGGCCCCACGCGCTCCTATTTACGTGCGAGCGTTTCTGTGAGAAGACAGGATCGCGGTGAAATGAGAGAGACAAGGCATGCAGGGCTCTCCCGTCAGAGATGACTGCAAGCTGGCAGACGGGAGTGTTTTTGCAGAGACAGAGAGAGAGAGAGAGAGATAGAGAGAGCGATCACCAACCGAAAGAGCCAGGGTGCGTATTTTAACACCTGCCCTGGGGCTTTGTCGGCACCCCACCCCCCCCCCCCAACCTCTCCTCTCCCTCCACAATCCATCCATCCCTCTCTCTATTTCTTCATTTTTTCTCTCCCCAAAGCCCTTCCACGGGGCCTCTAGTGGTTTCTCTCCCTCTCTCTCCCTCTCTCTCTCTCTGGCCCTTTTCTCACTTTCTCCCCCTCTCCCACACACTCTCTCTCTCTCTCTCTCCATCGTTCAACTTCTTTCCCTCTCTGTCTGGGCCTGGTGCCAAAGGCCTTGGAGGCCTGTTTCAGTCTCGCCACAGCAGGCCTCGGCAAACCATACCCTACCCGCCACGGAGGGAGTGGGGGTGGGGGTGGGGAGGGGCGCAGTGAAGAGGGTAGGGGTGGGGGGTGGTGGTGCAGGGGTAGTGTCAAAAAAAGAAAAGCAAAAAGGAAGAAAAAAAATCACCCTAAATGCACACTAAAACCCTCAGAGGGACATTTGTCATTGACATCATAGACCACCTCGGTGATACGCAGGGACGTGTCAGTCAAATGCTCATTAGTAACACCGGGGTTCTGTGTGTAAAAAAAATTAAAGAAAAAAAAAGAGAGAGGTCCCGCCCACCCGCGTTCCTCATAAGCAAGACGGCACACTTTGACTCTTCCTACTGTACTGTAGGTTTGGCAGCCCTAACCCAATGGTTCTCAAACTTTTGCATGTCAAGGACCCCCAAATTGACACGTATTAGCCCGCGGACCCCCATTTGAAAAGATATGCCAGGGACCCCCATAAGAGAAGATTTTTACAGCTCTAGCAGTGATTTTCAACCATTTTAATTTCAAGGACTCCCAAGTTTGACATGCATTAGGCTACGGACCCCCATTTAATGGCATTTCTATCTCTGGGACCCCAATTTATATTGTAAAATCAATGTTAATGTAACTCTGAGAGTGTACAAATGGATTTGTACACTCTCAGAGTTACAGACCCATAAGGGTCCACTTGGTTCCTAACTTCCTAACTATCCCTCATTTAGCTGGGGACCCCCTAGAACTCACTCAAGGACCACTTGGGGTCCCCGGACCCCACTCTGACAACCACTGCTCTAACCTATACGGATAAAAGCATCCATATCCACTGCACTGTGTTGTAAATGTACGTTTACTGGTGTTTATATGATCCCATTCAATACGGGAAGCATCCGAGTCATTTTAGATTTGAGCTATAAAGTATTTCAGAAAACTGTTTAGAAGCCGCAATTCTAAATGGGTTGAAGCACCAGAAACATAATTATTTATGCTACACTTCACTGGCCAGGGTCCCTCAAGGGTCTTTAGTTGCCATCAAGGCTTTTTTTTTTTGTATTATCCTTTTAGCATTGTATTTGCCGTACTGTCTGCAAACTGTTAAAGTATTCAATCAATCAATCAATGTAGATCCTTTCAACCTGGCTTCGTAATAGAATATTCTGATTACAACAAGACGGGGTCTAATGATGGCATGGCTTCCTTGTGGATCTCTGACATCATGATGATTTCATCAACACACACACACACTCACATGTCATCAGCACACACACACGCACGCGCACACACACACACACACACACACACACACACACACACACACACACACACACACACACACACACACACACACACACACACACACACACACACACACACACACACACACACACACACACACACACACACACACACACACACACACACACAATGCGTTGCGACGCATTGTGAGCTTGTAGATCGCATTTGAAAACTTGAAATGGGACATTTACATATTGAGCACTTTTACTTTTGGTACTTTAATTACATTTGCATGGTAATACTTTTGTACTTTTACTCAAGTGTACATTTTGAATTACGGACTTTTACTTGTAACAGAGTAGTTCCATATAGCAGTATTGATACTTTTACTTAAGCAAAAAATTTGAGCACTTTTTTTCCACCACTGCACACGCCCTTGTTGTCCCCAACGGAGTCACTCCATCACAGTAAGTGAGTCAGTGACAGACTCAGGCTCATTATGGGCTGCCCAAAAGAGAAAAGTTGCACTTTCAAGATGGTAGTTTGTGCCCAGTCATTGCTGCTGCTGCTGTTGTCATGGAACGGGGCCAGAACTCCTCTGAGCCACGGGCCCGTCCATTGTCCCGTGTCCCCTTCTCCCTCCAGAGTCCAGATGTGGTCCCAGCTTGATGTGACCCGCCCGTTGGCCCCTAACCGCCACCGTGTGACACGCGCTGGACTGATATGCCAGGTCCCCTGCCACCCATCACCCTGGCACGTGCGTGTGTGTGTGTGTCACACACAGACACACACACACACACACACACACACACACACACACAGGTTTGTAAAACTATACTTGTGAGGACGTCAACATTTTAGGACAGACATTTTACGCATGCTGTTCTTAAATGTTTTTTGTCATTTTTAACTGTAAGCCTATAGAGCCAAACATAGCAGATCGGTAATTTTTCGGCGCATGACACTATGTATAAATCATGTTTAACTCTAATTCCAACCCCTAAAACTGACCTTCAAATTCTCCAATCCTCAACCCAAACCCGAATCTTATCCTAATTATAAAGGTATCTCTAAAGAAATCTGTTTTCAACCATAAAATAAAGTTTTTCCTTGTGAGGACCAGGATCCTCACAATTTTAAAACTCCACTATACTTGTGGCCGAGATTTGGTCCTCGTAAGTATAGCAATGCAAACACACACACACACACACACACACACACTCTCTCTGGAAGTTGACTGCTGTGGTCATTTCTCCTACAGCAGTCAAACATCCAGAAGGCCTATATTTCATCCAGGCCAGCATCTCTCTCTCTCTCTCTCTCTCTCTCTCTCTCTCTCTCTCTCTCTCTCTCTCTCTCTCTCTCTCTCTCTCTCTCTCTCTCTCTCTCTCTCTCTCTCTCTCTCTCTCTCTCTCTCTCTCTCTCTCTCTCTCTCTCTCTCTCTCTCTCTCTCTCTCTCTCTCTCTCTCTCTCTCTCTCTCTCTCTGTGAGAGATGGCTGATCATTGGCTGTAGTGGCACCAGTGGTGGAAAAAGTACTCAAATGTTTTACTTAAGTAAAAGTATCAATACTGCAATGTAAAAGTACTCTGTTACAAGTAAAAGTCCGGAATTCACAATTTACTTGAGTAAAAGTACAAAAGTAATGGTATCAAAATGTACTTAAGGTACCAAAAGTAAAAGTCCTACAATGTTTGAAAATAGCAGATCACAACGCGTCGCACCGCGACACGTTGTGAGCACGGCTTGTAGATCGGCTATTTTCAAATAAGGTATAAAATAGGGCTAAGTGGTTAATGTATGTTTTATAATATCATAATTTATATCTGCAAAGTAACTAGTAACTAGAATTTTCGCAATTCAGGGCAATTGCAAAGTGTGGTTGCGCCGGTCGCGGGGTCGCTGCCGCCGGGACTCGAGGAATATGGCGGGAGGAATACCGTCATAGGCTGCGGCAATTACATTGTCACGTCACTCCTGAGATCACTTGCGTTTCATTTTGAGAGGATTGATCCCCCCAAAAATCATGTTTTTGCATCGAACGGTTACGTTTTGCGCATTTGTGGCACCCCCTATGGATCAAAGTGGAAATGCTTTTGGGGGATTCGTTGAGTAAACCACCCTCGACATGTGATTCAAATTTGGGATCGATTGGACGTTTCGTTCGAGATTTTTGGTAAAACGGGCCCCTCCCACTAACTTTGGAAGCCATTTACGGAGGAACGGTAAGGACTATGAAAATGCTGTTTGGATATGTTTATCGCAGAGATCATGTGTACCGATTTTTGTGAAATTTGGACAAAATATGTGGGAGGAGGAGCTAAAAGTGTGTTTTGAAGAAAATTCAAAATGGCGGAAAATCTATCCTGACGCAAATGGGCGTGGCCTATATGGGGAGTTGCGTCATGACCCAAGGAATCTAGTGAAAAAAAAGATTTTTATTCTACGACCTACGGTTCGAGAGTTATAGGCCAAAACGTAAAGGGGGCTGTTATAGCGCCACCTTGAGGCCGACTGGTGTAATTATTTTTTCAATAATTTCGGACAAAATTATGAACCTTCCCTCCATGTCTGTAACTCTAGCCCTGACGTTTTCTGAGAAAAAAATACTTGAATTACTTGAGTTTTTTAATTTTCCCATCAAAGTGGATGGGGAAATTTAATGCACTAATAAATCAATATCAATTAAACTATGTAACCAATCTCTTAGCAAAATACACGCACACGATTCCCGGTGAAGCCGGTCATTTTGACATCACTAAATTGGGAAAAATAAACTCTGGGAGGAGTAGCCGGACAAAATAAAGTTTATCTATAAAGATTAATAAAGTGGGAAGAGTACTATAGTCTGGTTGCCCTGTTAGGGCAACCACACTAACTAACATTTTCAAATAATTGTAGTGGAGTAAAATACAATATTTGCCTCTGAGATGTAGTGGAGTAGAAGTCAAATTATTGGAAATTGGAAATACTCAAGTAAAGTACAAATACCTCAAAATTGTACTTAAGTACAGTTCTTAAGTAAATGTACTTAGTTACTTTCCACCACTGAGTGGCACTGCACATCCTCCAACCGTTGCTGTCAGGCAGAAACCCTTTTTGCTATTTTTCAATTTGAAACCTAAAAAGTAACGGTTTGGACAAATGAGGCCTCCAGCCGACAGAGACTATAATGCAAATTCATGTGTGTTTATTTTCACACATTTAATCAAAGAATAGAGTCAAGGCCTACAGCAGCTCTGGAGGTTGTCAGTAATCTACTAAAACTCCTTCACTGGAAATGTTACAAGCTTCTAAAAGTAAGAAGGGCAACGTCGCAGCAAACATCATTTGCGTGACCTTGGAAGGACTACAGTATGACAGGAAAGCACTTGATAAATAAGTGCAATAAGTGTTGCTAAGTCAAACATGTTGGCATTGTACATTTTTTGCAAACATGTAGAGATACGTTGAATGCTGACATTTCTGAACATTGCATAATATTCCCAGGGACCATGTTGACTCAATCATAGATTTCTATAACAAGTGCTACTACTCAAGTACCTAGAAGGGTACTTGAGGCGTTGTAACCCCTTTATTTTATAGTTAGGCTATTTGAAAACAGCCAATCAACACGCTCACAGCGCGTCGAGATGTGGAGTGTGTGAATGTTTGAGAACCACTGGTTTCACTGAACTCAACGGCACAGCCAGCGCATCAAGCTCAAGCCAGCTACTGACAGCGTACCTGCCTTGAAACGTTGATATTCATCGTTTGCAAAAATACAAAATGCCTCTAGACCACCAGTTGCTGTTTACAGCCGCGTTTGTCCACACTCATATAGTATAATGTCATGATGAATGAAGACTTTAAGGAACATATTGTGTGAGGTCACAGTGACCTTGACCTTTGACCACCTACTTCTTAACACATCCTTGTGTCCACGTGGACGTTTGTGCCAAATGTCATGAAATCCCCGACGGGCGACAGCAAAACATAATTTGTAATACCCAATCAATCCAGTTTTGAGCACCCGTGACTCAATATCCAACATGTTTCGGACAGCTAATATGATATAATTTCGCAGAAATCAACTTGAAACGCTATAACACTCCTCCCAATTATGCTAAACGCACAGCTCCTCCTCACCTCTCCCCATTTCAGTCTGTCACAGACAAAAAGCATCCATCCGTTTGTCCTTTTCTTTTTCATCAGCCATCCTTGTGTTTTTTTTTCCTCCATGCAAACTCATTATATTGTTCCCCTTTTTTTTCCTCCCTCTCCTGCTTGTCCAGATGGCGAGGCGTCTAGCAGTCATAATGCTGCAGTAATCCCCATTGCACATGGTGCCCTCGCTCGGGTAAACACACTCTTCCTATTGTTTGCGGGGCCTCCCTCAACATGCTGTGCCACCCTACACTAGCTGTCTCCCGCCGTGCCAGCCAGGGGCCCCGGGCTGCACTAGATATGGGGCTTTTTTCGTGACACCTTGACCTGAGATTATCCGCTGATCTACCCCCGCGAGGGAATGTGCTGATATGTGATACTGACTGAACGCCTGTAGTCGTTTCATAACATGAGCAGTAGCGTGAATACACAGTAAACCATTTGTAGCTCAGCAAGTGCACACATGTAACCAAATGGACCCATATGGGTCCAACTGGACCCGTAATCTCAGAATCTCAAAGGTAAACGCAACCGAATGTACGACCGATGACGCAAAACGCTGCTTTGGAGATATTTGTGTAGAAATACACAGAGGACGTAGGGCACCAATAGGCTCTATGCACAGCAGCCATATTGGACAGAAATTGGGCCCCTTCCTTGCTTCCTTCACAGGTGTTACCAATGACACTAATGAAGGCTCTGTTCCATTTAGTGTAGCACAGTGGTTCTCAAAGTTTTAATTTCAAGGACCCCCATAACTCGGGTCCATTTGGTTCCATTTGTACACTCTCAGAGTTACACCCTCTCAAGGAACCATGAGGGTCCCTGGACCACACTTTGAGATCCACTAGTATTTCTAGACAGCCAACATGCACAATATCAGCACCCTGACCAGAATGGAACAGAGCCTTCATTAGTATCAATTTTTCTCCAAAATGGCTGCTGTTCATAGAGCCTATTTCCGGGATTTAGGTAAAACAAATCTGCAAACTTTTCCTTTTAAATTGACACAAACGATTTAACTCTGTAGCCACGCAGAGAAGTCAGGTGCATGGTCAAACTCAGCTGGCAATCGAATCCATGACGCGGACGAGGTTTGCACTATAGGATCAGAGGATTCCTTCGTTTCCGTAGATCGTCTCTGTCGAAATTCAAAAATAGCAAAAGTAGCAGATCTGCTACTTTTGATGCTTTTGTAGTAGGGCGTTCATTTACGAAAACACACAAAAAGTTTAAATGTGGAGGTAAGAGGTTTCTGCCATCGAGAGCGAGATGGCGCTGCACTGCTGACCATCGCTTTTGACGACTTTCAACAAAAGTCCCATCACTTCCAAGGCGCACCCCCCCCCCCCCCCCCTCCCGGAAGAAAACGCTTCTCCCCACGACTCCGCCGTTGTTTATCTCCCTCACACTGTTTCTCCCCTCACCCTGGAAGACATTTCTGCAAGCTTGACACTTGCACAAAAAAAAAAAAAAAAAAAAAAAAAACAGCAACTTAGAGGCCCCCAGAAAGTATTTTGTAAGCAAATATTTCTGAACAAATGATGCTCGGCGTGTCATCGGTATATTTACGATGGCTCAAAGACATGGGTGTGTGGGTCTAATTAAAAATGTGAAAGGGTTAGCAGCCTGCTGCCTCTCTCTCTCTCTCTCTCAGCCGCTTGTTGCCAGCTCTTGGCAGCGCTCCTGTCAGACAGCCAGCTGTTTAGTCCTGCCCTGAATTATTGCCAGACCCACCGCCAGGCATTCTGGGATTGGCAGGACCAGGGGCGGGCGGGGAGGGGCGGGGCGGGCGGGGAGGGGCGGGGCGGGCGGGAGGAGTGCTATTGTGTGCAGCCACCGCAGCTCTGAAGGGGGGGGGGGGGGGGAGAGAGAGAGAGAGAGAGAGAAAGATGGAATGGAAGGAGACCACCACCCATAACCCCCCCATCTCTCTCTCTCTCTCTCTCTCTCTCTCTGAGACAGACGGAAGTTAATAAGTTTTGGTTGAGCTGCAGCGAACAAACATGTAAATAAATATCAGATATCAGTTGATGAACCAACTCAACGACCCCCCCCCCCCCCCCCCCCTTCCCATCTATCCGTGAGAGTGAATCAGATTTCATCTGGTCATATAATAATAATAATAAACTCGATTTAGTTATGAAAATATTTATGCAAATTCTGGGTTTGATGTGCACATGGAAAGAATACAGTCTTGTTTTTCTTTGATATTCGCCAACGTGGAAAGAAAAAAGACCATTTTACAGACCTCGCTATAAAAATGAAACATTTTCTCTCAGCTTTACCAGACTGTCGGTAGGCCTATAACATGTTTTGCTTCAAAGATCAAGTCTGCGATGGTGTTATGCTCATTTTACACTTCGCCGTATGAAGGTGTCGCATGCCGAAAATAGCCAATCTACAGGCTCACCATAGTGATGCTTGTCGATTTTTGGCACAACATGGGAAATGTAGGAACGTACTGGACTGTTAGGATAGTATTGCCACAGTTTTGTGTCATTTCTACTTCTTCCTTATCTTACAGTGTGTAATATATACGGTACTTACAGTAACAATACAAGCATCCTCTAATGCAGTGGGTTTCAACCTTTTTTGCATCAAGGACCCCCAAATTGACACATATTAGCCCAGGGAGCCCCATTTGAAAAGACATGGGACTCAACCATTTTGATTCCTTGGGGGTCCCAATCTACACTGTAGTATCATCATCAGAGTTAATTTAACCTCAAGGACCACTGGTGGTCCCCGGACCACTGGTTGAAAACCACTGCTCTAATGCATGGGTCTGCGGCCCCCAGGGGTCCTCAGAGTTACTACCGGGGGCCCGTATCACACAAAGTCGAACTTTTGCATTAATCCCTTGAACCCTAGCGTCCCTATTCTGGCGGGAACATTCGCCAGATATAGCAGATCTACAAGCTCCCACAACTTAGTGCGGCGCTTTTATCCAAAGCGCTTTACATAGATTGTGCATTACATTCACCCATTCACACACACATTCATACACCGATGGCGGAGGAAGCCATGCAAGGCACCAACCTGCTCATCGGGAGCAATTAGGGGTTCGGCGTCGACTTGCTTAAGGACACTTCGACACTAACTCAGGGGGAGCCCGGGATCGAACTGGGAACCTCACGGTTGCCATCCGGCCACTCCCCCTACCCCTGAGCCACTGCCGCCCCCAGTCATCAAAGCTTAGTTTTGACTTAGTTTGTCATTTTAGTTGATGACATTAACATTGCTTCCAAGTTAGTCTCAAATCTCTCAACAGCCAACATCGATGAGACAATCCGTTAAATATGGAGAGCAAGCTTGGAAAGCCTCTTATCAAGTTGCATGGAAGGCTTTCTCAAAAATATGCAACACAATGTTATCTAGTGAGGGGTCACTGCTTCTTTTCTCTGTCTCTCTCAGCTAAGGGGTCCTTGGCCTGAAAAAATAAAGGAACCCTGGTATAGGGTATCCTGTATGATAGGTGGGTACCATCCATGTAGATCTATAGGCGTATACCCTAGAGCTTGGCCCCACTGCTCTCATTGCTGCACGGATCACCATGCAGCCTATCCAGTGTAGGCTGTAATACCTCTGGACTATGTACGATAAGGCCCAAGAAAAACCTTTCTTGTTCTCGGGGGGGTCCAGGTGCGCTTATCTGCGTCTGTGCACTCAGAACATGAAACCGCTCCCCCTTTCATCGGGTTCGCCTGTCAGCTCTCTGATCACCACACGCTCACACACACAGCTTTTACTTTCACTCGCTCTTTTGCCTTCCTCCGCGGCCCACAGTGTGTGTGGAGTGTTTGTGTATAATTCATTACTTTTGCAAAGCATACAGTACTGTATGTAGGCTCCGAATGCCCCAGATCTGGTGAATCACTTCTGATGCCCCCCCTCTCTTCCCGCTCTTTTCCCCCGCCAGTCACTGACACCTTTTTTTTCTTATTTTTTTTTTAACGGGAAGGCTCAATCCTCTGTTTAACTGTACTTATTTATTTATAACAAAAAAAAAACTTGCCCCCGACTTCAAATGGTGCTTCTGGAGACTTTGTATTTTATGTTGATAAAAAGACGCAAGGCAAGACTGTCAACAACAACCTGAACAACAAAGATGGCCACTCCTCCCCTCACTACAGACATTCCACCTCCTCCTTCTTCTTCTCCTTCTCCTCTCCTATTATCTGGTTTCCCTATAAGAGCAATGTATTGTTTGTTTGTTTGTTTGTTTGTTCTCCTTTTGTTTTGCTCTGGAGATACCACCCCCAGCCCCCCAACCCCCTGTTTTTGTTTTCCCTGACTTGGATGCTCGTGGGCCAATAGCTCATAATCATTTCAAAAGGTCCTTTAAATATATTATAAGAGTTCTGCATCTCGATAAACAACGTGTCAGGGGGAGAACGTCAACATGGCTCCACGCAAACACACACACACACACACACACGACACACACGACACACACACACACACACACACACACACACACACACACACACACACACAAAGATGCTGAGATAGGCACTGTGTGACCTCTGAAGCGCTTTTACTTCTGTTTTCACATTTTGTCCTCGTGGATCTGTTGTTCTAGCAACTTCCACTGTGATGAGGAAGTGGAACATTTGGAGCTGCACAGGGGAGGACTGTAGTGTGCGCGTGTGTGTGCGCGCGTGTGAGTTCATGTGACAAGCATAGACCAAACATCACACCACGTACAAAGTCAACCGCATGAAATAGGATGTTTTACCGATGTTATGCAATTCTTAACGCACTACAACACACTACTTAGTAAAAGATTTCCCGCGAGAATGAAATGCACATCTCTTAAGTTCCTTACATACGGTGGCATTTTCTTCGTGCAATTCATTTATTTTTCAAACTGACGTTTCTATCAGTATTACTGTACTGTTCAAAATAAGGTAGATTTTAGGAGCTTCCGTACCGCGAAGAAAGATATCAACATGTAGGAATGAGGAATGAACTATATGAATAGTTGCAAAACATTCACCCGCATTACTGTGTCGTTTATTTGGCACGACCCCAGTGTGTAAACACTTTTAAACCCACCAATCTAACGGAATCACATACGGATAAAACAAAATCCTTAAGTGTAAGTATACGTATGGAAATATGTGTGTGTGTGTTCATATTTCAAATACACAATGACAAGTCTTTCTTTTTCCCGTCAACAAGTTGCAGCAACTGCCCCACTGTTCCAGATAAATAAGTCATCCCTAGCAGGAGGGGTGTGATTGCTCCAGCATGGCTGCTAAGGGTCTCACCCCTCCGTCTAAATGTTATGCTTAGCGCTAACCAACATTTCAGAGCTCACTGACAGTGTTTGTGTGTAAACACGTTGGAGAAAAAGCTGTAGCCTCCACACACAGAATCTTACCCCTGGCACTGGTTCTCTCCATAAATCTTTTAGCATGTGCCTCTTGGCTAAATGACTTTGTACTGACAAAATTTAACCTCGATCCCGCCCTGCAAGCTGTGAGAGGAGTGCGTGTGCGTGTGTGTGTGTGTGTGTGTGTGTATGTCATAGCGTGTGTGTGTGTGTGTGTGTGTGTGTGTGTGTGTGTGTGTGTGTGTGTGTGTGTGTGTGTGTGTGTGTTTGGGGAGGGGGGGGGGGGGGTGCGAGATGAAGCATAACAGCATCCAAAAACAAATGAGAGAGAATTTCAACTAAGGGGTCTGGAAGACATTTTGTTTTGGGTTTTGGGGTTTGGGTCATGTTTTGGGGTTTGGGTGATGCCGTGTTACATGCTACATGTAGGCCTACACCTTCAAAACATTAAAAAAAAAATGTACGAATGGCATAATTATAACCTGCAAGGTGACTTAATGACTCTACTTGATTCTCACTGTTGTTTAGACATATGTTTACCTGGTATCCTAGTTACTTTGTAGCGCTTAATTTGTTTTTCTTTGCATTTTGCTTATGTGAGCATTGTAGCCTGTTGTTTGTTCTTAAGGGTTCATGCCATTTACTCTGATCTTGCACTTAGTATCTCTGGATGAGAGTGTCTGATAAATGCCTGAATTGTAAATTGTCACCGACTACTGTAGCAGATTTTGTACACGCAAGTCTTTTTTTTAGTGACAAAGGTGCTACAGTAATAGGCTATCCTCCATTTCAGAGACAGTAGAAAAGTTTGATAATTCGACGTGTTCAACTCCTGTAAGGCGCACGCACACACACACACACACACACACACACACACACACACACACACACACACACACACACACACACACACACACACACACACACACACACACACACACACACACACACACACACACACACACACACACACACACACACACACTTTCACCCAAACAACAAGAACAACGTAATTATTGTTTAATGTAACTGAAATACTTAAGCACCCAAAAAAAAAAGTACACTCTTCTACACATACATTTGTGATGTGACTCTAAACTTGAAGTTGAACAAGACCAGGCTAACTGAAGATGTTCAGGGGTTCAGAGCTTTATTTGGCTTGAATATGGATCGTCTTCGGGCCTAAGAAAGATTCAGGAACAACAGATTCATTGTTTTCTCGCTTCTGCATTCAACATTGAGTCACGTTCCTCATCCTCAAGTGGCATTTCTCGGGATTTTCTCCATAGACAAAACAGAGAGATCTTTCGTGTTTGTTTGAGGATACTATACCACGTGTTGTCCGTTCACATCTGACTGCAGGCTCCGAGATGGCTTCATCTGTCGGAGGAGCACAATACCTTCTATTCTTTTCTTTCTTTCTTTTTTTTTTTGGTCCAATCAATTTCAATTCATTCAATTTCGTACTCGACAAGAGGCCGAGACCTGAACGCAGCTCGAATTTGTAATGACGTCAATCAGCCAAGACGAAGGCGCACTGCACCCTGCTCCGGCACAGAGCACAACGCAATCGCCACGCGCGCTCAAAAGGTACTGTAACATGAAGAGATACACGGATAGCCATACAGATACATAATCACACACGCGCACACACACACACACACACACGCACGCACACAAACGCACGTCCTCACCCCGTGAAAAATTTGACATTCCTCTTTTTGCATTTCTGCCGTGATTGCCGGTAACGTGTTCCAGACATCTCTCTCATTTTTCTTTAGTTTTTGTGTATTTCATTTCTTCGTGCTTTTATTGTGTCATCCTGTTGTGCTGCGCTTGTCATAAAAGAAGAATAAAGAAAGGGGGGGGGGGGGGGGGGGGGGTGGGTGGGTGGGTTGAGTTTAAGACACCTCACCCCATCTCTAATCCTGTCTCAGGCGATGAAGAAAGCACATGTGATCTGTGATTCATCGCCGGGATTCAAAGGGATCGCTCTAAACAAAAAGGGGGAACCTGTCACAACCGTAGCCCCCCGTCATCCTGACAGGGCGGGCGGATGAGGCCAGGTTTTCGGGCTCGTCCCGAAGACAGGTCGTTGGGGGGGGGGGCTCGCCGTTTTTAATGACCGCATATTCGAGTCGATTACTGAACGAGCTCATGTCAGCTTGTCGGAACTGTGACGTGACTGCAAAAGCAATCGGAGATATACCTCATACAACGCAGGCCCCAATACAGTGTATCGTATTTTAAGGATACAAATTCGAAGATAGCCGAAATAGGAGATCTCCAAGCTCGAAATGTGTCATGTTGCGAGGCATTTTGAGCTTATAGATCTGCTGTTTATTAACACTTTTGTGTGACAGTGTATGAACAAGTAGGGCATCAACCCATGACGGCGAGTGCCTATGAGCTTGTAGATCTGCTATTTTTGAAAAATCGTGAAAATTTGTGCAAACCTTTTCAAAGCGAACATTTGTACAATATTTTGTTCCTGGAACCTCCCAGAAGCAAAGATTTGAGTTACAAATATTCGCTTTAAAAAGTATATATTCAAAGATTTGCAAAAATGTTTCAAACAAATAGCACATTACATTACAGTCATTTAGCATGACTCGCTTTTATCCAAAGCGACTTACAAAGTGCATTCAACGTAGGTATAGGCAAGAAAACTGCCAATCGAAGTGCATTCTTTTCTAAAACAAGCAACTAAGAGCATACCTAGCTCTAAGGTAAAAGTGCAATATATGAGCTACCTACTTTCTTAACCAGATGAGACAAATAAGAAAATCAAATGAGCAAGAGCTAAAACAAATACGTGTATCGAATAAACACGATCCAATAAAACAAGAGCTCGTACAACTAATTGACAACAAGTAGGCAAGGCAAAGAGATGTACAAGCTCATCGCACGGCACTATGAGCTTGTGTATCTGCAATTTTTGAATAGCCAAAGAAAAGAAAATATGACAGAGATGCGTCCCCGGACTGAATGGGTTACTGGACGAGAAAACACTAAAAAAAAAAGTAAAATATGGAGATAAAAGGTTGGTATAGATGTATTGAAATAATGTGTGGTTGTCAGTTGTCACAATATCCCAAGGCACATCTGGAAACCATGGTATCTCTAGCTTGTTACATTTGAAGTCAGTCATATTGTATTGACTATACAGTGACCTGGTTCAGTATAGCCTGCACTGAGAGACTGATGAAAACATGCATATTCATCTCGTTGATGTACGTACATTAAAACCACTGCTCTAAAGTACAGGTACACAATTTTATGATAAGCCCTTCCAGCCAATTAGAAACAAGTATACAAATAACTATAGGTTACTGACGTAACCCCGGTTTTATGATAATATAAGCGAGATGTCTCGCTATGGGAGAGCGCCCTCCGGCGTGATCACACAGAAGTACACCTTCATAAACTTCCAGACAATCCTATTGGCTGGACTGACCTTCCTCTGACTGGAGGTCCCGCCCTCCTCCTATATCAGTCAGTGGATGGGTCATTTTCCCTAATTCAAGATAACCTTTCTCTTCTCGTTCGTAAACAAGAAGGGTGTCTTTCGAGACATCTCGCTTATATTATCATAAAACCGGGGTTACGTCAGTAACCTATAGTTTTATTTCAAATATTTCACTCGATGTCTCGCTATGGGAGATATAGTACACTCCCTGATTGTTATCTCGAAGTCCAGAGCAACCAGCCTAGGGACTTGATCCCCGTGTCTGGAGGCTACACTAAGGACCGTACTGTATGCGCCACAGGGGCTGCAGTTACGTCCAAACTGTAGAACCTGGCAAATGTCAAGGCCTAAACCCAACATGCCACACTGCAGACATCTCAGATGGAGACCCCCCCGAAGAGGGCCCATGATGTCTCTATTTCCCTCGTAGAATGTGCCCTCCGTTTTACTGGGGCAGCATCCCACCACTGGAATTGGCTACTGAATAGCCTCTACAATCCAGTGGGAAAGTGTCTGTTATGCAATGGGCTAGCCCACTATCCGTGGAGCCCATGACACAAATAGCTGATCTGACTTTCTCAAAGCCTTTAGATCTGCCAATGCACATTTCCAAAGCCCGAACCGGACAAAGGCAATGTAACCTTTCATCCTCCTAAGAGGCGAAAAATAGGCGGGTGCAACGCACCCAAGGTCACAAGGACACTTGGTACCAAGGGGTTCTCTGGCCCACACCCAGGTTTGGGTCTGACAACCACCCTTGTAGCCCCTTCCTTGAACTGCGTACACTCAGCGTGTACTTGACAGTGCATGAAGATCACTGAGCTCTACAGTAGTCACCGAAGCCATCAGTAACATAGTCTTGATTGACAGTTGTTCTGTCAATCTGACACAGAGGCTCGAAAAGTGTTGGACAGGAGTCCAACACCCGGCTCAAATCCCAGGGCGAGACCGGGGACTTTTGACTCGGGAAGAGACGTTCTGTCCCTTCCATGAACCGACAAACCAGGCGGTGCTGACCCACCGTCTCGGCCCCAAGTAATATGGCAGGCTGAGATAGCCGCCAAGCAGACTTTATTGAGGAAAAAGCTCTGCCCCTATCCATCAGGTCCTGTAGAAGGACTCAATGGACTTTGGTATGGAACGGCACAGTGCGAGACGTCTCGCATCATGTCTCAAACCATTCTGGGGTGACCCCACGGCACTCAGATTCATCCCCTCATGGGCTGAGCCCAGAGAGTCAGATGTACTGGTCAGGGACAAAATAACTCGCCCCCTGCTAGCGTTAGCATGTTTCTGCGTAACGGAAGCAGCCATGAGCGGTCGTACAGGAGAGGTTTGACTGATACCCAGTGACCCCTTCTGGGGCCACCAGTATCACCATCAGCCCCTGGTCCCTCACTCTCACGAGTGTGGGAGCTAACAGGGACAGGCGCAGAGACCAGTCGTCTGAGATGAATCACAGATTCCTCCAGCGACACAGCGCTGACACACATTTCTCTGTGACCAACACACGACCGCAACTGCCCAGCCTGTCTTAGCGATACGGCTGAGGCCCTCATACCTGATATTCTCATGCACATTTTGAAGGAGACCCTCCGGCCCGTGCAAAATTGTGCCAGGCAGGACAAAAAGGACTGATCCTTTTCAGTGGCGGACTGGCTTTGAACAATAGTGGGTTCAGAGTCCTGCCTATGAAATTCGCTGTTTGTGCAGGCACCAACACGCAGTTGATCCTGAAAACTTGATTTCAGTAGGTGAGACACCACTTTCCGAGTATGCTGCCTTGCCGCTGATTTTTGAGTCGGCTTGTAGCAGCCCATCATTCTATGTAAGACGTTATGCGAGTGCCTTCTCTCCTCAGAGGGCCAATCGCAACCTGCGTGAATTCGACAAATACTCTGGGGCTGAGGACGTTACAAACGGTAGCACCGTGTATTCGTAATTTAACCTCAGAACCCTAACAACAGAGATTTCTGTGTGGTGGGTAAAAAAGGAGCATAGAATTTAGGCGTCTTTTAGGTCTATCGATGTGAACCAGTCTCTCTGACGCACCATGCGGAGAGAACGGATTTGATAATATCCTGAATTTGAACACCTTTAGATACTGATTGAGGGCTCTTAGGTCCAGTATCGGACGCAGCCCCCCCCCCCCTTCTTTTTGACCAGGAATAGCACGAATAGAGCCCGCTGTTAGCTTGGTCTCTTGGTATTTCCTGTACAGTTCGTTTTCCTAACAGGGAGAATTATCTTCCTGTAGAAAGTCGCCCGCCTGTCCCCTGCTTATGAGAAGATCGCTTCCACTAGCTTGGGGAGGTCTCGAGGCGAACTGTAGTATACATCCCTGGATATAGAGTGCAGCACCTACTGTGGTGTGTTGCACCTTATCCATTCCGATATCATACAGTGGGGTTCCTACAACACTGGTTAGGCTCGATTGTGGTGCCATGGCGCCATATAGTGGTTGAACAGAGTCGACCGTGAGCCGTTCCCTTGGGGACAGGGCGTAATCGCCATCTCTTCATGGCGAGTATTCGCCCCGCTACCCTGAAGTGTCTGTGAGACCTCTGCGGTAGCGAGCGTGTGTCCCTTATGTTCTGGTTTTGTCCTGTTTCATTTCTTTTTGCCGTGCCCCTGAAATTCAGGCTGTAACGGTTTGAATTTTATTGGAGAAACAGGTAGAGAGGGTTCAATTTCCAATAACCACTCTGATGTCTTGCCAAGGAGACATCGTGGTCATAGTATCATCGAACCGGGGTTACAGTCGTAACTCATGTTTATATTCACACAACATTATCCACATAATGTATAGTGTGTAAAGTTATTCTCTCTTCCATCGGGCGGCGGAGCGTGTTCGCCTCGCCCACCCGGCCATCCGAACTCCAGGACCACCAGAGAGAGAGGGGGAGGCGGTGTCCACCGTCTCCTCCTGACATAGTCCCAGCCATGTCCCTCTCCTTTCTGTATTTCACTCTTGTAGAGTAGCTACCCGAGGCCTGCCTCTGGCTGGCTAGGGTGCTCCTCCTGGCCTGTAAGCTGCAAGCGAGAACGCCTGCCATTTAGGCGATGCGTGCTTCGCAATGGATTTGGGCTCTCGTGTCAGAGCCGTGGCTTCTGACGTGAGGTGTGTGGCCACCCCTTCTTCCACGGGTAGCGGAAGAGTAGGGCTCAGCCCAGGACACGTCAACTGTTGTCCCAGTGCTGGTTGCCAACAGGAGTAGGCATTAAAACCGTTCTCTCATACTGGCCGCGGCTCGTGGCTATAGGCTACGCCGCTGGCAACTCGAGGTCGAGTATGAGTCGTGGGGAGAGGCTCGTTTTACTGGCCAGTCGCCTGCTCAATGACCTGGTTATAGGGGACATAATCTGTACCCCGGAGTAACTTTTGGGCCTCGTCCATGTCCTCTTCCTAACTTGGTGTAGAAGGGACTGGAAATGTTTGGCCCGCTTTTCTGACGAACCTAGGTTCGGTTAGTCCACATACTTATGCGGAACGGACCTTCCTCACACGGCCCTCGGGCTGCGTGGGTTGGTCCCAGGCAAATAACACATGAGTTGTGTTCGTCGTGACCCGACATTCTATTCCCGCAGACCCCGCACTCTTTCGAGGGACAGGGGTCCCTTCGTTGCTGGACTGCAGCGGTCATTGTTCACAACACGCGTGGAGCTTGTTTGTGGCAAGGTCTGTAAACAGGGGAGTCGTGTATGGGAGAAAAACTTTCTAAGCTTTTATTGTCCCAGAGAAACAACACGATGTCGGTTTTAGCGTGTAGCTAACTGTAGCCTGCCCAGCTGGTAGTTTATGATGCTAGCTGGTGGCTTGCAGAGCTGAAAGAGAAACACTAGGAGCGTTTAACGCTAGTGTGTTTGCTCGGTTTTAGCTCGTGGCTACGAGGCCACTTTAGAGACGAAAACACGATGTGAAGCAGTGATGCTGTCATGTTTTACTCAGTGATAGCACGTCGTGTGCAAAACGTGTTGCTAGTGGGAGCTTTAAGCTCACCGATGGCAACGTGCTAAGCAAGCCGGTAGCATATTATGCTAGCTGGCGGCGTACAGGACTGTCTCTGAAGGAATACAGTAGGAGCGTACTACGCTGGTGTTTGCCCGGTGTTTAGTTTGTGGCTAAAACCCCTTCTGGGAGAAAACACGATGTGAAGCAGGTTATGCTGTCGTGTTTACTCTGTGTTAGCACGCAGTGTGTAACGTGTTGCTGGTAGGAGCTTGTTTTAAGCTTCACCGATGGCAACGCACTAAGCTAGCTGGCAGCGTATTAAGCTGGTCAGAGAAAAGACACATTTAAGAGTGTAAACGCTGGTGTGTTTGTTCAGTGTTTTAGCTCTTGGCTAAGAAACACCTCGGAGAAAAACCACGATGTAAAGCAGGGACGCTGTCGTGTTTGCTATAGCTTGCCAGACGTGTTGTTAGTGGGAGTTTATTAAGCTCACTGGTGACAACATGCTAAAAACTAGCTGGTGTCTTATGGCGCTAGCTGGTGGCGTGCAGAGCTGACCCGGAGAAAGCACACTAAGAGCGGACGACGCTGGTGTTTTTACTCGGTGTTAGCTTGTGGGTGAGAAGTCACCCCGGAGAAAAACACGATGTTAAGGTGTCGTGTTTACCCTGTGTTAGCATGGTAGCCTGCAAGAAGTGTCGCTAGTGGGAGCTTGTTAAGCTCTCGGTGACGACATGCTACGCTAGCCGGTAGTATTATGATACTACTACCCGGTGGCGTCCCACACTCTTTTCTGCGGGACCGGGGCTCTTGGACCCGGTCCTGCTCCTCAGAGTTGTGGAGGCCACGTTCACGTTAAGCGTTTTAAGCTTTAGGGAACAGAACAGGGAGGAGGGAAAAAACGAAAACACAGGGGTTGAGCGGACTATGCTCACATGTTTGTTTTTCCCTAGCTAGCTCGTGGCTAACTGTGGCTAGCAGTCTGTGGGGCTGAGGAGAGCTCAGGGCTCTCCCTCTGGCAACCTGCTGCTAGGCTTGAAAGAAACAAACACTGGGGCCGAGTATATTATACTGGCGTGTTGTTCTTTACAGCTAGCTCAGGGCTAGCTGTGGCTAGTAATCAGGGTGAGACTAGGGAGAGTGTATTAAACTTGTCCTTCGAATCACGATTACTATGTAAGCAGACTATGCTTTCTTTTTAGCTTAATAAGCTTGGCTATGGAACGTATTAAGTTCCTAGCAGGGCAACTTGCGATATTATCACAGGTTTTGTAAAGAAAGTCAACACCTACCATCAGTAGCGTCTCGCGGTCCGGGATATTATCCTGTCCTGTTGAGACTTTCGCCGTACTGACTTCATAAGGTGGACTGAGAAGGTGCTTCCTCGATCGCGAACGAGAAGAGAAACTGAATTAGGGAAAATGACCCATCCACTGACTGATATAGGAGGAGGGCGGGACCTCCAGTCAGAGGAAGGTCAGTCCAACACAGTCTCACTGCCCCGAAGTCACATATTGACTTTTTTGCAGAACGCCTTCTAGTCACATTGTGACTGCCCAACGTCATAATGTGACTTCCCAGCAGTCATAATGTGACTTTAGGGTAGCTCCATTGAGATACATAGCTGAATAGACAACATGCGTTAAAAGCTGTGGTTTAAATGCAACATAACACACGTCACCACCCAAACAAACCTGGAAATATTCTGTGCATTTTCATATTTTGTTGATCATTTTTCGATAAGTGTTTGTTGAGAACGATAGATTTGTTTAACTTTTCCAACCCCCTGACGTCACGTCAGATTACTTCCTGCATTCTGCGACGTCTTTTTCAGTGTCAATAAAGATCTGACAAAAAGAGGACCAAAAAAATGTTTTATGATCTATCTATCTATCTACATAAACGTTCAAAAGTGCTGACCCTATGGCCACAAATGTTGCAATTATGTACGGGTCCTTAAAAGTACCCGTATCTTCCGTATTTTTTAATGAAAAGTATTTTAATCTGATTGGTGGCCATTTTATCAGAGAGTTGTAATGTTGCGTGAGTGCAGTACACCTCTCAACCCATAGGGTCACGTGAAAACATATGGCAGAAATGGCCAGCAATTGGATTAAAAGGTTTTTTATTGAACATTAAAAAAAATACGGGTACTTTTGAGAAACCATATATAATTATAACATCCGTGGTCATAAGTTAGTATCTTTTTATTTGAAATGTGAACGTTTATGTAGATGTACGGGCTGTAAATGTAGAAGTGCAAACACCAGGTTAAAGTTTCGCCATGCCTGCCATAATTTATTCTACATCTACATAAACGTTCAAAGTCACAAACATTATTATCATTCTTAAGTTAATTAAAATAATGTTAATTATTGTCTGAGCCCGGAACTGTTATTTCTGATCGTCCATTTAAATAATCGTTCATTATTTAAATGGATTATTATTGGTTATTAAACCATTTCACTCGCAATATTTATGTTAAAACGTATTTTACATCGATCGTATGCGTGATTACGGTGGATATAACTGCAAACGAACTATATTTACTATATATATATATATATATATATATATATATATATATATATATATATATATACACACACACGATTCATCATTATTATTTGTATTTATTATTATTGTTATTTATTAATATTATTTATTTATTGGCCTTATGTTATTAATAATTATTATTATTAACATAAGGCCAATACATGAATCGAATACATCAAGTCAGGAGGGCACTAGAGACATCTGGGCACTATGGTACAACTGGGCACCTTGACAACTGGCACTAGGTACATGTGGGCACTTGGCCAACTGGGCACTAGGTACATGTGGGCACCTGGACAACTGGGCACTAGGGACATCTGGGCACCTTATTTTGGACGACTGGGCACCTGGACATCTGGGCACTATGGTACATGTGGGCACCTGTACAACTGGGCTCTAGGTACATGTGGGCACCTGGAAAACTGGGCACTGGGGACATGTGGGCACCTGGACAACTGGGCACTATGGACACGTGGGCACCTGTACAACTGGGCACTAGGGACATGTGGGCACTTGGAGAGATGGGCACCAAAACCATCTGGGCACTAGGGACATGTGGGCACCTGGACGAGTGGGCAATTAGGGGTGGAGACATCTGGGCACTAGAGACATGTGGGCACCTGGACACCTGGGCACTAGGGACATCTGGGCACCTTATTTTGGACGACTGGGCACCTGGACATCTGGGCACTATGGTACATGTGGGCACCTGTACAACTGGGCTCTAGGTACATGTGGGCACCTGGAAAACTGGGCACTGGGGACATGTGGGCACCTGTACAACTGGGCACTAGGGACATGTGGGCACTTGGAGAGATGGGCACCAAAACCATCTGGGCACTAGGGACATGTGGGCACCTGGACGAGTGGGCAATTAGGGGTGGAGACATCTGGGCACTAGAGACATGTGGGCACCTGGACACCTGGGCACTAGGGACATCTGGGCACCTTATTTTGGACGACTGGGCACCTGGACATCTGGGCACTATGGTACATGTGGGCACCTGTACAACTGGGCTCTAGGTACATGTGGGCACCTGGAAAACTGGGCACTGGGGACATGTGGGCACCTGGACAACTGGGCACTATGGACACGTGGGCACCTGTACAACTGGGCACTAGGGACATGTGGGCACTTGGAGAGATGGGCACCAAAACCATCTGGGCACTAGGGACATGTGGGCACCTGGACGAGTGGGCAATTAGGGGTGGAGACATCTGGGCACTAGAGACATGTGGGCACCTGGACACCTGGGCACTAGGGACATGTGGGCACCTGGAGAGGTGGGCACCAAAACCATCTGGGCACTAGGGACATGTGGGCACCTGGACAAGTGGGCAATTAGGGGTGGAGACATCTGGGCACTAGGGACATGTGGGGCACTGTAAAATCTGATTTCATGTAATGGTAGACCTTACTTAAAAGAAAGAGTACTCTTTCCTCATTTCGGCTTAATTTGTTGACTCTACTAGATGAAATCTAGTAGAGTCAACTTTCTGGTGAGGAAAGTAATTAAACTTCGTCTTTTCAGTAACCCTTACTTAACATTATAAAGTGAGGAGGATTTGTAAGTAAACTAATGTCTTTTCAGTAATCTTTACTTAACATTATAAGTGAGGATGACTTTTAGTGTTTTATTAAACTTATGTCTTTTCAGTAATCCTTACTAAACATTATAAGTGAGGAGGATTTGTATTAAACTAATGTCTTTTCAGTAACCCTTACTTAACATTATAAGTGAGGAGGATTTGGTATTAAACTAATGTTTTTTCAGTAATCCTTACTTAACATTATAAGTGAGGATAATTTTGGTGTTTGTATTTATCTATTTATATGCATAATATAACATATACGTATATGTATATGTACATGTGACACTGATAAAGCTCAAAGGTCAGCAAAAAGACTGCAAAGGTCAACCCTGGTTATGTCGAATGGTGGGTTACATCAATAGTCTACAACTTTTCAATAAGAAGTTATAGATTTTTGAAATAGTTCAAAGTTAAGCTTTTTTCACATTTTTCAAAAATATTTTTTTTAAATTAAAAAACACGTTTTCAGACTCAGAAGAGGACGCTGAATCGAATGGGCTAGGTCTCGATTTTGTATGACTCTTAGAAAGTGGTTTAAACAAGCGTTAAAGTTTAGTAAACTTGAAGCTTTTTTCACAAACATATTATTATTTTATTTTGACCCTTCCACCCTCTTATTTATATGATATTGAGTCGAATGGTAGGTTACATCAATAGTCTAGAATTGTTTAATAAGAAGTTTAAGATTTTTGAAATAGTTCAAAGTTTAGCTTTTCTCACATTTTTTAAAAATATTTTATTTTTAAATTAAAAAAAACCTTTTCAGACTCAAAAAAAGACGCTGAATTGAATGGGATAGGTCTCGATTTTCTAGGACCTTGGGAAATACAAACGGTCACCAAAAAGATTGGACGTTGACTTTTGTATAAAAAACTGATTTTGTTGAGCACAAAATCTGTAACTAATCGCTCCAGATATTTTTTTAAAATCCGAAACTTCTCTCAATCCATATTGAGAGTAAGCCGGATTTTTGGCACCGGCCCTGATTTTTTTTGACACTGATAAAGCTCAAAGGTCAGCGAAAAGACTGCAAAGGTCAACCCTCGTTAAATTTTTAGAAATTGTATTTTTCTTCGAGACTCTGGCTTTAGACTAATGTGATGGCGCTGATTCCAAATATGCAAGTTTCTTTTTTCTCGGACAACAGGAAGTGCCTCAAAAGGCCACTTCCTGGTTGGTTTTAGGGTGTTCCAAGCCTGTGATTACTCTGATATATTTTTTTCCCAAATCTACACGTAAAATGATGCTAAAATTTGAAATAATCAAACCCTAATATCAAATCATGATTTAATTATCCGTTAATTGGCTATGGTTACGGCTTCGCTATCTCGCTCAATATCTCGGATACGATAAGGACTTAGGGTCAACTTTTTGGATATGTTGTAGAGCTGGCTGAGACGCACATGTGGATGTCTTGTTTGTCCCGTTACGACACATTTCTATTTCTGACTTTGTCCTTTGATATGGTCTTAAGATATAAGACTCTATGTGCCTTCTGAAAGTGTAGGAGGTTAACTTAGGAGTGTCGTACCGGGACAAACAAGACATCCACACGTGCGCCTTGGCAAGCTGTACAACATATCCGAAAGGTGGATTCTAAAAATGCATCGATTTCGAGATATATCGCTTTATTGCGCGTAATAACTTGACATTTGACCCTAGCCAATTAAGGAGAATGGTAAGGCCGTGTGCGAGGAGAGTTATATGGGCGCGTTCGGGGCGACGCGCTGACCCAGAAACAGGTGTCCAATTTTGTTTTTACTCCTTTCAAACCGTTTTTCACTATTATATCGGCCCCTAGGGGGCGCTGAAACAATCGGACAACGTATTATTGATCAGCTCTTCACCCCGGACGCGTCCATATAACTTTCCTCACACACAAACATGTGGTTCTGAAAATTAGGGTTATTGGGCTTCTTGAATAATTTGGCCACTAGGGGGCGCTGACACAATTGGACAACAGATTATTATTTTTATTTTTTTCCAGGCGAGGGACCCTCGCCAGGTGCCCACATGTACCTAGTGCCCAGTTGTACAGGTGCCCACATGTACCATAGTGCCCAGATGTCCATATTGCCCAGTTGTCCAGGTGCCCACATGTCCCTAGTGCCCTCATGTCTCCACCCCTAATTGCCCACTTGTCCAGGTGCCCACATGTCCCTAGTGCCCAGATGGTTTTGGTGCCCACCTCTCCAGGTGCACACATGTCCCTAGTGCCCAGTTTCCCAGGTTCCCACATGTCCCTAGTGCCCAGTTATCGAGATGCCTACATGTACCTAGTGCCCAGTTGTACAGGTTCCCACAAGTACCCTAGTGCCCAGATGTCCCTAGTGCCCAGATGTCCATGTGCCCAGATGTCCAGGTGCCCAGTTGTCCCAAACACATGGTGCCCAGATGTCCCTAGTGCCCAGTTGTCCAAGTGCCCAGTCGTCCCAAAAACATGGTGCCCAGATGTCACTAATGCCCAGTTTTCCAGGTGCCCACCACATGTCACATGTACCATAGTGCCCAGATGTCCAGGTGCCCAGTCGTCCCAAAAACATGGTGCCCAGATGTCAATAATGCCCAGTTTTCCAGGTGCCCACCACATGTACCATAGTGCCCAGATGTCCCTAGTGCCCAGTTGTCCAGGTGCCCACATGTCCATAGTGCCCAGTTGTCCAGGTGCCCACATGTCCATAGTGCCCAGTTGTCCAGGTGCCCACATGTCCCCAGTGCCCATTTGTCCAGGTGCCCATATGTACCTAGTGCCCAGTTGTACAGGTGCCCACATGTACCATAGTGCCCAGATGTCCATATTGCCCAGTTGTCCAGGTGCCCACATGTCCCTAGTGCCCTCATGTCTCCACCCCTAATTGCCCACTTGTCCAGGTGCCCACATGTCCCTAGTGCCCAGATGGTTTTAGTGCCCACCTCTCCAGTTGCCCACATGTCCCTAGTGCCCAGATGGTTTTGGTGCCCATCTCTCCAAGTGCCCACATGTCCCTAGTGCCCAGTTGTACAGCTGCCCACGTGTCCATAGTGCCCAGTTGTCCAGGTGCCCACATGTCCCCAGTGCCCAGTTTTCCAGGTGCCCACATGTACCTAGAGCCCAGTTGTACAGGTGCCCACATGTACCATAGTGCCCAGATGTCCAGGTGCCCAGTCGTCCAAAATAAGGTGCCCAGATGTCCCTAGTGCCCAGGTGTCCAGGTGCCCACATGTCTCTAGTGCCCAGATGTCTCCACCCCTAATTGCCCACTCGTCCAGGTGCCCACATGTCCCTAGTGCCCAGATGGTTTTGGTGCCCATCTCTCCAAGTGCCCACATGTCCCTAGTGCCCAGTTGTACAGGTGCCCACGTGTCCATAGTGCCCAGTTGTCCAGGTGCCCACATGTCCCCAGTGCCCAGTTTTCCAGGTGCCCACATGTACCTAGAGCCCAGTTGTACAGGTGCCCACATGTACCATAGTGCCCAGATGTCCAGGTGCCCAGTCGTCCAAAATAAGGTGCCCAGATGTCCCTAGTGCCCAGGTGTCCAGGTGCCCACATGTCTCTAGTGCCCAGATGTCTCCACCCCTAATTGCCCACTCGTCCAGGTGCCCACATGTCCCTAGTGCCCAGATGGTTTTGGTGCCCATCTCTCCAAGTGCCCACATGTCCCTAGTGCCCAGTTGTACAGGTGCCCACATGTCCCCAGTGCCCAGTTTTCCAGGTGCCCACATGTACCTAGAGCCCA
>NC_139957.1:5927296-5929796 GCF_963454915.1 Gymnoscopelus microlampas
TTCGGAGCAGGTGAGAGCACAGAGCGTGCCGGTTTTGCCTCCTCGCTTCTGCCTTCTCCACTTCTCCCCCGCATCCTTTTGCTCGTTTTCCCTTTCTTTTCTGTTTTGTTTCTCTAGCTTTTTATCTCCTGTCTTTCGGTCGTTCCTTCTCTCTTTTGACTCTTTCATGTTAACCGTTCAAACCCTATGTGGTTGACCAGAGCCACTCAGGGCTCTGTAGCGTATTTTCAGTTTTCTGTTATTGCGGTCTGAAAACACACATTTAACATGAATCCAATATGTACTGGGGGTCGCTGCCTCATCTCTCAGCTAAGGGGTCCATGGCCTGAAAAAAACGTTGAAGACCCCGTCCTTAAGTGGTGACTTTAAACATTTTCAAATTGTGCCTCGTCACCGCCGATCCTCGTGCCCGTCTCGCGTGCATTTGTGGCACGCGCACTCATTGTTTCCACGTTGTCCCTCAACCCCCCCCACCTCCCCCATCTTCTAAATCACCCTGCGCCGCACAAAAACACACCGATAAAGAGGAATATAATTCAGCGACTAGGCCATGGGCGGCCGGGGCTCCTGCCGTTGAGTTATGTCCTCTTCCGCGTGGCCTTCCCAAACCTTTATTAAAACTCGAGCCCATGAGGGGGATATAACAACAGACGGAAAAAAATATCTCCTTGTACCACCCAAGAAACATGAGGTAAATATTCCGCCGCTGTTGATGGATAGCGGAATACTGGGTCTCAATGCCTCTATACCCAAAAAAAAAGAAATCTCCCCTCACACGCTACAACTCTGTGTGCATCTCTCTCTCTCTCTCTCTTCCTCTCCCTCTCTCTCTCTCTCCTCGAGAGTTGTAATCAGGCTGGATGGCTGATTCCTTTCATAAATTTTAGTATCTCCTTATTTCAGGCTTTGCTGCCTCTCGGCTGCCATTAGGCCCCCGCAGGCACAACGCAAGAGCCGTCTCCGCGCGACGCGCTGCCTTTTATGAGGTTTGCCTTCGCTCAGGCACACACCGCATTACTGCCTGCCAGGCTTTAGAGGTGAGGCATTTTTTTCTTCTTCTTTTTTTTTTTTTACATACGGACCAAATCTGTCATTTTTCTGTCAGGATGTCTCCTCCTAGGTTTTTATTTTATTTTATGTGTTTCTTTCATTTTATAGATGTATCGTCCTTTTTTTTCTTTTTAAAGGGCCTTTGCTGATTTAACCCATTCAAACCGGGAACGCATATCCATAGTGTATACTTTGGCTTTGGCTATGAGCTTGTATATCTGCTATTTTTGAAAAATCTCTAAAATTTGTTCAAATCTTTGAATGCATTTCGTTTTACAACAACATTTTTAACTCAAATCTTTGCGTCTGGGGGTCCCTGGAAGAAACGGTTTTGAGATGGGGGTCCGCGGCCCAATACATATCCTTTTGAGGGTCCTTGACATGAAAAGGTTTGAACACCACTGTTAAAGCAACAATAGTCTTTCAGACAACTGTTAGGATTTAGAAGACATTTTTAGAATCGGAACCTCAGGTCTTAATGGGTTAAGTCGGCAGCGAAATATACCATGGTCTACTGTCTGAAAACATCCACTGTTCGTCTATAATATTCTAGCGCCTGTTTCTGTCGCGTGTGAACTTTGAGTCAGGGGACTCGCGGCGGAGATAATGGACTACACTGTCTGTTGCGAGGGCGTCATTGATGACAGACTAAGGTATAAGTTGGGGTCTTCAGCCTCAAGTGAATTTAATGATTACGATAATGAATGCATTTTCCACAGAGCTTTTCCAAACAAACCCTAACCCAGTTACAAAATGCAGAACAAGGTAAAAAGATTAGGAAGATAGGTATAAGGAGATAAAACAGCCAAGCAAAGTCAGAATAAAAATATATGGTTAATTAAAGCAGCAATAGCAGAGATATAATAATACATTGATTATTATAATGCATTTATTATAATAATCCAAAGCCAAGCTGGGCCACAAAGGCCTGAGTAATGTAAGCCCAAGCTGAGGATACATTAATGGTGGGTGTACGAGTTTGGGACAAGCTTAACATGCCCCGCTCCGTCTGGATTAGCAATTAGCATTTAGTGGCAGCAGATGAGTGTCTGGTACAACACAAATGAAAGGGAGATGGTGGTATAAACATAGCCGAGTGGCTAAAACACAGTGTGGGCTCCTGTATCACACAGTGTGGGATCTGCGCCTCAGGCCTTCTTCACTACCTAGGTAGGCAGTTTAACCCAAATTATGATAGCAATCGTTCTACCCGCACACGCACACACACACACACACACACACACACACACACACACACACACACACACACACACACACTGAACAAATACAAGAAACGAAACAGTAACAAGGTACTGGAAAAGACGCTGCTACTCCACAGGGAAAGTGATGCTCACCATTGACTGTTTGGTTGATTTCATCTCCGAAAACCACTCCTGTTCAATGTTGCATCACGGTTTCCTCTCACTGAACTTTATTGTTTTATTTTGTA
>NC_139957.1:5934796-5939796 GCF_963454915.1 Gymnoscopelus microlampas
TGGTGTGGCGGGTCCGCTGAGTTTTTAATGATGGGGGGGGGGTGGGTGCGGAGTGGTGGTGAGGGGGTCCTTTGGCAGAGTCCCTGCCACAATTGTGTTTTTTTTTTTCAAACCGAGCGGGGAAAAGAGCCGTGCATCGCATTGCCACCGGATGCTTGTCAATTCATTAACAGCTTCCGTTATGTAAATGATTTGTTTGAGCTGTACCACTGCACCCCTGTCAACAGTTTAAGGAAAAGATTTTCCGCTGAATAAATTCCCTTTGAAGACCCACTCCCCTTGCCTTGATGTTGAACTATTTCACTCTTAATGTGTAAGTGCGAATGCCTTTGAAAAAAGCAAGTGTCGAGGTAAAAAACGTAAAGCAAAAATAATTGCGGAGGAATCTCAACTCAATTGAGTGCTGGCGGTGATTGGCAGCCCGTCAGGTGGAAAAACTTCTCCACCGGTAATTGCTTTACTCTAGGTGAGGCGGCGGGAGTCTGCCACTTGTTTATGGAGATGGAAGTATCAAAATCCTCCGGGTGACGAGTTTAAGCCATTAAGACCGGGGAACGCATCTGTATGTCATTTTAAGATTTATTTGGCTATTCAAAAATAGCAGATCTACAAGCTCATAGCACGGCACTCGCTAGCGCTATGAGCTTGTAGGTCTGCTATTTTTTTAAAAATCTTGAACGTTTTGTGCGAATATTTGAATATGAAGGGAATATTTGTAACTCAAATCTTTGTTTCATGGGGGTCCCTGGAACTAAACATTTTGAGATGGGGGTCAGCGGCCAAATGGGTATCATTTTGGGGGTCCTTGACATGAAAAAGTTTGAGAACCACTGATATTATAGCAACGTACGTTTCTTTCATAAAACCGTTAGGATTTAGAAGACAATTGTAGAATCTCCCAGAAGCAAATATTTGAGTTAAAAATGTTCGCTTTAAAAAGTATATATATATATATATTCATAGATTTGCACACATTTTCACAATTCTTCCAAAAATAGCAGATCTACAAGCTCATAGCGCGGCACTCGGTGCCGCGCTATGAGCTTGTATATCTGCGATTTTTGAATAGCTCAAAGAAATAAAAAAAATGACACATAGATGCGTTCCCGGTCTCAATGGGTTAAAAACGCCTGCCGTACAATCTGTCTCCCTCCTCGTGACCCCCCCGACGCCGGGTGCTGATAAGCAGGCGGTCACGTGACGTGGCGCCCGCGAGGGGCTCACCGGGAGTGATAGAGGCAGATTTTTTTTTTCTTTTTTCAGACCGCGCATCACTGAAAAGTTTTTGCATCTTTTCCTTATCTGCAGTTGGGGCGCTTTTTTTTTTCCTTCTCCCCTTTCCTTTTTTTTCTCTTCTCCTTTCCCAGGGGAAAGAGATAAGGGTTCACGCTTAGAAGGACTGATTATCTCCTAAAATAAACAAATATGGACAGCCATGTCTATCAAGCCATGACAAAACCGCTTGCCTCCGCCACAAACTTTATATATTTATTTATTCCGACCGACTTACTTCGGGAGGGGAAAGGGGGGTGGGGGGGGGGTGCGTAAGTGAATGTTGTGATTAGTTTGGGAACTTTAATTCCCCTGTTTTGAGACGACGCACACACTGTTGCAAATGGAAAAAAAAAACATTTATGTCAAATAGCAGAGTGCATCGGTGCATCATCTCGTTTCATTAAAAATTGCTTTGAAATGAATTTGTTTATGGGGTCGCCAGTCGCCTTAATTCCTTCAGTAGTCAGGTGATCCCCATTTGCGTCGGGTTAATAAACCTGAGGGAATACAATTATAGAACAATTAAATTTGTTATTAATGAGGAAGACTGGGGGTTTGCCTTTTTTCATGAGTTGACCAACCCGCGTCTGGTTGGCGTGTTTTCCGCGCGGAACATCTAATATAATGCATAAAAACAACAATATCTGTTTAAATTCCATCACGGCTAACAGTGAAAGCCAAAGTGATCTCACGTTATTTCCAAATTACATATGTATCACCACATAACTATGTCAAGACAGTCAAATTAAGTTAAACGCAAGAACAAAAGTAAGCATTTCCTTGAAGCTAGCTCATTTTCAATTAACCTAATGTCACAGTAAGCGATGCAATCTTCTTCTTTTTTTTTGCTGCTGCTGTTGTGTATAAGTGATCACTAGTAGCAGAACAGATAGACTGAGCATACGTATGCATATTAACAGACACAATAACACTGTTGGATGGACTCAGTAAAACGGGAGTCCTCGTGAAACAAGTTACCTCTGTTTTTTTTCCTTTCTGACAGCGCGTATCTCAGTCACTTGTGAGGGAACACAAAGACTGAAAATGGAAGGCCCCCCTCCCTATCAGCCCTTGAAATAACCAAGCGTATACCTAGGCTGTCTGGCTCTTGTCAAGGCTGCTGGCAGCTTGACTCACTTCCAGCGGGGGTTCACGGTTAGAGAAATGTGACCCTCCATTCCCCCCCCACCCCTCCAGGGCTGACCTTTCGCTGGGCCGGCAGGCTAATTTTTTGCTTCAATGGCCAGCAGTCGGGACGTGTCACTTAATTCAACCTGGAATGGATACAGGTATGTATGCACGACACAATTGGTTGGATTTAACAGTCCCCCCTCGCTTGATCTAAGGAGCATATGGGGTGGGGGGGGGACGGGAGGGGGGGACTGGAGGATTGGGGGTTGATTTCATTTGAGCGAACATGCCTCCGGCGATGATCTCGAACATGTGCCTTACGAGATGAAAACATGGAATGCCCATCAAGCTAGAGGATATGTTACAGACAAAAAAGTATAAAAATAAAAGTAAACAAACAACTTGCACCTATTTAAGTAGGTAATCAAGAAATGCATTCTCCTCGTGGTGATTACCATTTCATATTGTCAAAGTGAATCGACTTAACTCAATTCCCCAGTGTGTGTACGTGCCGTCTTTGCATTTAGGTAGCTATAGGCGTATTCATAGCAGCTTCATAACAGAAAGGGACAGAAGAAAAGTTGACCATTATCTATTTTCCATTTTCTTTCATTCTTTCTTTCTCTTTGTTTATTTCTTTCTTACTTCCTTTAATTTCTTTCTGTTATTTGTATGTCTTTTTTGAGACTATATATATATATATAAATGTATCTACAGTATATATATATAGATACATTTTAGAGAGACAGGAAACATGGACGTCGACTTCCTGTCGATTTGAAATCAACAGGAAGTGAAGTGATGCCCACAATGCCCTAGGAAACTTGTGGATAGCCGGCCCGGGAATCGAACCAGGGACTCTCGCACATGAGGCATTAGAGCCCGTGTGGTATGTGCATTTGCTTTTGGCACGTAGCGTGCTATTCCTCTGTACTGTGCGTTCACTTTAAAGGACCATGGATCCATTGCCAATGCTCTTGTCTGTATCTCTTATTTTCATTTGTCCACAAAGTATAAATTAACCCTATAAATGACGTGCAAGTGCGCAATACACGTGTCACATTTTTAGCCCAATATTGTTCTGCATTCCACGCTCTTCCTTATGGGTCCTACCTATTAGATTGCGAGCTGTTCTATTGAAATGAGACGTCGTCTTGCTCGCTTTCATTTCTTAACCGCTCACATCTTTCGGCGGAGGGGTAGAGCACACGTATATCGCTCTCCCGGGGAATTGTCAAAGAACTTTCTTTGATTGTTTATGCTTTTGCCGTCCCCTGCTCTTCGGCGTCTTGATCTTCACCCTCTTCCTCCTCACCTTCAAAAAACGCGCTTGTCATTCCACCGTCTCGTCCCTCATCAACGGGGGTGGGGAGGTGTGTGTGCGTGTGTGTGTGTGTGTGTGTGTGTGTGTGTGTGTGTGTGTGTGTGTGTGTGTGTGTGTGTGTGTGTGTGTGTGTGTTGCGGTCGCCCTGTTTATGCAATCCCCCTTGTTTTGAAGTGACAGGCCGGGGATAGATATGCAATATTAAAGAGAGGCCTTATGAATTTTTGACACCTAATTAGTCGCTTCCCCCGTTAACACGGGGGGGGGGGGGGGGGGGGCTGGGGGGGGCGGGGTTGCTCCGCCGGGGCCCTCAGAAGTGCGGGGCAGGGAGAAAAAAAGGGGTCCCGCTGCCACCTCTAATGTATTCTCCTCTAATATAAGTAGTAATCATAGCACTAAGGTTAATTAATGGCCCTCGGAAGCCCGGGCTTTGCGCGGAATATCAGCCCCGGCAGTATCACCGGAGCACCAATTAGGGTGCTTTTTTTTCCCTCTCTCCATGCTCTCACTTCAAATGTTAATGGCCCCCGTTTTCAGGGCCGCAGCGAGACAGTGAAGTGGCAAAGCGCTGAGGTGACTGTCGTATAACGCTTTATGGATGAGACCCAAGGCCTGCCTCAGCATAATCTCTATAAACTGATATTTGCATATGAATGCACAAACTGTAGGCAAGGGACACAATTTTTTTTGGTGTCGGAAGAGTCCTGGTTTCTGTTCGTGGTCCGTTTGTAGTCCTATTTAGTAACGACCAATCATGACTGAGCAGGCTTTGGTGAGACCAGCAAGCAGCTAAACGGTCTGTGTTAAGAGAAAAGGCGCCGAAAAGCATTTCCCGAAATACAATCTCCACTTGAAACCCGCTCGAATCCCATCACTACGATTTGGATTATCAGCTTCCTTCTTATTTTATGTATTTGTATTAATATGCAGATATCTGTTTATGGTGATTAGCCGAAATGTCATCTGTAACCTGACAAATTGAATACATAGGACCAGAATGGAATTGTGTTATCCTTTTAGCATCATTGTATAACCACACAACTGTACTTTTCGCAAACTGCTAATAAAGTATTCAATCAATGGATCGAACTAAAACAAGTGGATGATGGGACTATAAAGGAAGTCTTGGTCCGGATATGAGCTGGCTACAACAGAAGCCCAGAAACATTGTCCCTTGCCCCCCCCAAATAAGGCTAAATCATGATCAGACGAAGGGTGGTGGAGGAAGAAGTACTCAGACATTTTATTTAAGTAAAAATAGCAATACCCC
>NC_139957.1:5942296-5992296 GCF_963454915.1 Gymnoscopelus microlampas
TCCTCCTCATCGTTCCCCTCCATGATATGCCTTTTCCTTTTTTTTTTGTTCTTCTTTTTTTTTTGTTATTTTCCCCTTCCTTTTTTTTCAATTAGAGTCAATTGACCTGACATAATTGCTGGCAATTAAGTGATTTTTTGTAATGGTCCTGGGCTAATTTGCGTTGGCTTGTCAGCTGTATTTTATGACGCCAGCACACACACACACACACCCTCGCTTAACTCTCCCTGGCACATAATAGCTTATAATTTCAAAAATCTTTACCCTCTGCTTCCTCTCTCAATAAATCGCAATTACAGGACGTTTGTTGGAGATGCCTAAATCCCCTTCCCACCCCCCCTCCCCCCACCCCCCGTCGCCCCTCGCCAACCCTCCTCCTCCTCATTCAAAATGTTTTGTTTTGTTCCGTTCCGGCAGAGAGATATTTTTCCGCAGTTGACGGAGGAAAAGGGGAGAGAGAGAGAGAGAGAGAGAGAGAGAGAGAGAGAGAGAGAGAGAGTGAGGGGGGGGGGGGGGGGGGGGGGTGGGGGGGGGCAGAGGGAGTCTATTTGTTTGCGGAGCCTTAATGTAATCGGGCTTCATGTGTGTGTTCAGCAGAGTCCAACTCTCCCGGGTCTCAACAACACGCGGATAAGTTTACTTTCTCCACATTGCTCATTAAGAATATGATTTTTCTGGCAGCTTGTCTTTGGATGGAATATCTGTTTTATCCCCCCTCTCCCTCCCTTCTTTCGCCCTTTCTTTCCTTCCAAATAGCGTTTAAAGGGTTAGCACGCACACACACGCACACAAACACACAATACAGCTGATCGTAGGCTGGGGCGGAAGTGGCCATTTGGGAAACGTCAGATTGCTGGTTCGATCACTGGCTCCTCCTGGCTTTGTGACAAAGTGTCCTTGAGCAAGGCACGTGTGTGTGTGTGTGTGTGTGTGTGTGTGTGTGTGTGTGTGTGTGTGTGTGTGTGTGTGTGTGTGTGTGTGTGTGTGTGTGTGTGTAAGGGTGAATGTAACGCACAATCTAAACTTTAGATCGTGCGTTACATTCACCCTTACACACGTGCCTTGCTCAAGGACACTTTGACACAAAGCCAGGAGGAGCCAGTGATCGAACCAGCAACCTGCCGTTTCCCAAATGGCCACTTCCGCCCCAGCCTACGATCAGCTGTATTGTGTGTGTGTGTGTGTGTGTGTGTGTGTGTGTGTGTGTGTGTGTGTGTGTGTGTGTGTGTGTGTGTGTGTGTGTGTGTGTGTGTGTGTGTGTGTGTAGAAATGCGCTTTTGAATCCATTATATAATCAAAGGCCCTGTCTGAAACGTTTTGAAAGTGGGCAAAGGTTAGCCCGTTCGCTCACAAACTTCCGCTCAAGTCACTCCGAAGTTTGAAATTGCACTTATTGGATGGGCGACGCAGGCGTCCCCCGTCGCCCGAGAAAAGGTCTAAAGGGCCGTTAGGTATGAAGTCTACTGTGACCTCTCTCTCTCTCTCTCTCTCTCTCTCTCTCTCTCTCCCTCCCCCCCCCCACCCCCCCTCCCTCTCCATGTGTCTTGCTCCTCTCATCCGTCAAGCTCAAACCCGACGCCACGCTTCGGGTCCTCATAAAATATGCAAATGACCTACCAAATGAAATACCTTTCCCCCCCCTCCCTCTCTCTCCGAGCTTGAAGGCCTCCCATCAGCTGGTACACCCCCAAACGCACACACACACACACACACACACACCCTCCACCCCCCTCCACCTCACTAATCATCTCCTCGCGTAATAACTCCAGCGCTGAGCATCTGCTTGCCTCCATAACACTTCACTAATTCTTTACCCCTCCCCTTCCCCTCAATGCTCCCGATCCCACCGTGTGCCGGTCCCCCCCCCTCCTCCCCTCCCCTACACAATCTACATGTATTAGGTCGTAATGACTTCGCGGTTAAAAGCAAATAGATGCCAGGGGACATGCAAGCGCGCCCCGCACCAACAAACTCCACTACCTCCACCAACAACAACAACAACAACCAGGGGTGGAAGAATTGCTTGCATTTGTTTTACTTAAAAAACACTCTGTTAGAAGTGAAAGTAAAATATTGGCTTCATATTGGCATCAAAATGTACTGTACCAAACATATAAGTACTCATTATGCAGAATGTTTTCAAAATGTATAAACATCTTTATGAAAATATCTGATCTGCATGCTCACAATCAGCTGCATCGCAATGTAATGGAGTAGAAGTAAAAGTATACTGAACAAATTGGGAAATACTCCAATAAAGTAAAAGTCACCTCAAAATTGGAATTAAGTACAGGACTTGAGTAAATCGTCTCTGTCGGGTGGAAACCTCATAATATTATGTCCAAAACTGCTGCTTGCTTTTCAGGATTCAAATTCAAAAGTAGCAAAAGTAGCAGATAACATAAGCATTTTATGCTTATGTGTGACGCTGTAGTACAAAGTATAGGGCATTCATTTACGGGGGAAAAAAACACAAAAAGTTAAAATATGGAGATAACAGGTTTCTGCCCGTCAGCAAGGAAATGTACTCGGTTACTTTGCACCACTGTCCACCAACCAATACCAACACCAACAACCACACTGCCAGATACACGCACGTATACGCTCGTACATAATACGAAACAACTCCGGCTATACTCAAGATAAATGGGCGCAGAGTGGGGAGCAGAACTGAGCTCTATCAATCACATTAAGCGCCGTGGCGTTTGTTATCAGAAAAAAAAAAGTGCTGCTGACACCGGCCCCCCACCCCCCCCATTCCGAGCCCTTGGGGAGGGGGGGCAGGCACACACAGAGAGACAGGAGGGAGAGAAGCGAAGTGAAGGGGAGGGGAGGGGAGGAGGAGGAGCGAAAGTTTGCCAACGCTTTGGCGGAATGCTATTTACGCATGGCGGTGTTCGACGCAGGCGGTGTGGGGGGGGTGTGTGTGGGGGGGGGGGGGGGCTTTACTAACAAGCGAGAGACAATAGGTTTAACCCGCGGGCTCATTAGCAAAGGTCTCCCACCAGCACAATCACCACCAACAGGATGTCAGCTGGTTGTGTGTGCGTTTGTGCGTGCGGAGCTTATATATAAATTCATATACACAGAGAGACACAGACAGAGAGAGACAGACAGAGAGAGACAGACAGAGTCAGACAGACACAGAGACAGAGAGACACAGAGACAGAGAGACACAGAGACAGAGAGAGACAGACAGAGTCAGACAGACACAGAGACAGAGAGACACAGAGACAGAGAGACAGAGATGTTATTGTGGTTTTAAACGGCAGCAGAGGTAGTAGTTGATAAATGTAACGGGCGGATATATTTGCACTTGATAACTCCATTTCATATCCTTAACGCTCGTTTCATTTCCACTAGCATAAGTATACCAATACTGTGCCCTAATGGCCGCACGTGCTGTGCTTAACACGGTTTGAAATGAATAACCCCCGCTAACCGTCTCGCAGCCGTTACAAATATGCCCCAAATGATCATTTGGGAGGATGAAGGCACTGATGGCGTTTTCTGAAAATGATAGTAATATCGTTTTCACTTTGCCTAAATCATTGTAATGAGATATGCCACTTAAACAGCCACGCTGGAGTCAAAATGGGCTCCAGTGCTTCAGCTGTGTCGAACACCCTTAAATGTAAACGGCTATGGAAATGCACTCACCCCACTGTTGGAATGAGTGTAAGCAGGGCGTGTGTGTGTGTGTGTGTGTGTGTGTGTGTGTGTGTGTGTGTGTGTGTGTGTGTGTGTGTGTGTGTGTGTGTGTGTGTGCACTGTGAATTCCTCACTTATGATTTAACTCTGAAAGTGTGCAAATGGAACCAAATGGACCCATTCCTACTGCCACACACACACAGGGAGAGGGGGGGAGGGAGAGAGAGCGAGCATGCAGTTGAACGTCTGATTAACCCTCTCATTCATTTATATATGTGACACTGTGTGTGTGTGTGTGTGTGTGTGTGTGTGTGTGTGTGTGTGTGTGTGTGTGTGTGTGTGTGTGTGTGTGTGTGTGTGTGTGTGTGTGTGTGTGTGTGTGTGTTTACTTGTGCGTGCTTTGTCTATAGTGGTGTACATGTATGTATGTGTGTATGTGCATACAATGTACAGTTGTGCCTGTGTGTACACACAACTCCATCTAGCTTTATTTGACCAAGCAGTCCCTCAAACTAGTAGATCATTCTGTCCTTGTTGCTGATTGTCTGTCTCACGCGCATGCACACACGCACGCGCACACACACAAACACACACACACACACACACACACACACACACAGGCTCAGGAGAGCAGGGGAGGGGAGGGGGGGGGGGGGGGTGTGATGGATACATACATACATGGAGTCGGATCAACAAATAAATTATTCACAGCGATATGACAGCAGATGTTTGGGAGGCCCGTGATTCGGCGGTGGTCTTGCGCGACAACTTTTGATCAGAAATTCAAAAACAGGCCCTGTGTGGCAGACAGACAGACGGCAGGATGGGATGGGATGGGATGGGGGGGGGGCTCCGCGTCGCCTCTCATCTTCCCCCCCCCTCCCTCCGCGCTCCACTCTCATCCCCGGTCCTCCTCTCTCTCTCTGCTGGACATTTTGTCTTAGAGGGCGGGATGCTTCACAGAGAGACCGCTAAAGTCCCTGCACCCAGTATACATTTAACTCTTTGAGTGTGTTATACGGGGTCCATTTGGTTCCTTTCGATAGCTGTGTGTGCGTTATATCTAATGTGTTCGTTTAAGTCAGTGGTTCTCAACCTTTTCAGGCCTCGACCCCCCAAAATAATCATATTTGAACTGAGGACCCCCCACAATAATCATAATCTGAACTGGGGAGGGACCCCACAAAATAATCATATTTGAACTGGGGAGGGACCCCCCAAAATCATATTTGAACTGGGGACCCCCCGCCCTGACAAGCACTTGGAATGTAGGAGTTGAGGCATTACATTTAGATTGACTCGTTTCCACAAATGCATATTGTGAACCACTGGTTTAAGTTAGAACAGCAATGTGCTCGGGGTGGCACAGTGGTAAAGTGCCTGCTCACCACCGCGGAGGCTGGGGGTTCGAATCCACCTCGGTGCATCCGGCTTTGTCGAGTGTCTATACACGAACACAATAGGCTCTATGCACAGCAGCCATATTATCGCTTCCTTCACAGGTGTTACCAATGATACTAATGAAGGCTCTGTTCCATTTAGTGTAGCACAGTTAGTTCTCAAACGTTTTAATTTCCACTTCCCCCATAACTCTGAGTGTACAAATGGAACCAAATGGACCCGTAAAGGTTTGGCGATATCATAAGATAACCAGATATCTTAGTTGACTAAAATATATGTTTTTAATTTGGATGGAAGCTGTGATGTTATTCTGTGAACAATGCCACCAAAAAGTATTACCAGAAAAATAACTCAATTGTACAAGTGAACACTATTCTGCTTGCTCGGTTTCCGGTCACAACCCATGACGTATAGCAATAGTTACCCAAATAAGATATTATTCATATCAATATCATTATATCTGTCTGTGATGTGTTGGCTTTGTGCACTTTTTTAGTTTGTTCCATGTGTTTCTTTTACTATTTCGTTTCCACATCTGAAGCACATTGTAACACAAAAGGAATTGACAGGTTCGGGTATTAACCCATTGAGACCTGAACGCATCTGTGTCACTTTTAGATTTGAGATGAAAAAAAACAAACATTATTTTACACTTTGGCTATTCAAAAATAGCAGATCTACAAGCTCATAGCGCGGCACCGAGTGTCGCGCTACGAGCTTGTAGATCTGCTATTTATGAAAAATCGTGAGCATGTGTGCAAATCTTTGTATATATTCTTTTAAAGCGGACATTTTTAACTCAAACCTTTGCTTCTGGGGGTCCCTGGAACAACATATTTTGAGATGGGGGTCCACGGCCAAATTGATATCATTTTGGGGGTCCTTGACATGAAAAAGTTTGAAAACCACTGATATAGAAACATACGTTTTTTCAGAAAACCGGATTTAGAAGACATTTTGCAGAATCGGAACATCAAGCCTCAATGGGTTCAAGCTACAATACAATCAACATCATGTATGTGCGTGTGTGCGTGCGTGCGTGCGTGCACATACGTGTTTGTAGGTATGTCTGTATGTAGGCATTGGAGACCAAACATCCAACGTCCAAGAGGCAATCCTCTATATTGCCAGGAGGGGATCTTGTGCTTATGAGCTTCGGGCCGTACTACTTGTCAGCCAGTGGGTGGTCCTATACCTGACACCAGGGTCTACATGTCTCAATGGGAGAGCATTGGGAGACCACCTCCAATCGCCGCACATGTGCTAGTTATATTGCATTAACATCCACTACCATTAAAACAACGTTGTATTCATCAAAACAAGCTCTGGATCGCAGATTTAAGTCTGGTAATGATACAGAGGTTTGATGTCGGACCATCATTGAACGTGACGCACACACAAGGGATTTCACATGGCATAAGTATTATTGTCTGTGCCAAATTCTTTACATCAAGTCAGTGTACTATGCACATAAATAATGGAGGGGAGAAACTCAAGCCTGCCGTCTATAGATGAACCCGAGGGATGTCAGCGTACGAGGTGATGACTTGGAAGGATGAACGCCAGTGGACATAAATGTGAAATCATATACGCGTTAGGTCAAAAATCGTGAAAATGTGTGCAAATCTTTGAATAGATATATATTTTAAAGTGAACATTTGTTTCTCAAATCTTTGCTTCTGGGGGGTCCCTGGAACAAAATATTTTGAGATGGGGGTCCGCGGCCAAATACATATCATTTTGGGGGTCCTCGTTTGAGACCCACTGATATAGCAACGTACGTTTTTCACAAAAATGTTTTGTGAAAGACATTTTGTAGAATCGGAAACCCTCAGGCCTTAATGGGTTAATTGTGTCTTGTGTCTCTTGTGTCTTAAAACAGCAAGTTGAGGACGAGCGATTGGCGACGGCGATGACAGTAACAACGGTGACAACGATGGCGATAACGATTTGAAGACTTCGCCATGATTAGCTCAGGATCGACACATGTCTGGTTTCACTTCACAGGCAATATGGCTCAGAGAGTCATGTCTAATACAGGATGTCATTAGCTCTGTTAGCCAAGTTGCATTCACACCAGATCCCATCAAAATGAATCACTTCACTGGCTATCACTCTGTTTGCCTATGTTACATCGCTTTAATAAGTTGAACAACAGTTTTTCAACCGGGTGAAAAAGTGTGTGATTTCTTGACGTTGCATCTTTACATTGACTTAATATTGAGCTAAGTCGCAAAAGAAAAAGAAAAAAAGGGTACGGTGGAAACACACCTTTACACCTCTGTGTGTGTGTGTGTGTGTGTGTGTGTGTGTGTGTGTGTGTGTGTGTGTGTGTGTGTGTGTGTGTGTGTGTGTGTGTGTGTGTGTGTGTGTGTGTGTGTGTGTGTGCATCATGACGCGTTGTGAGCTTGTACATCTGCTATTTTCAAACATTTTGGCACTTTTACTTTTGGTACTTTAGGTACATTTTGATACCAAAAAAAAACTTTTACTCAAGTAAATTTTGAGTACTTCTACATTGCAGTATTGATACTTTTACTTGCGTAAAACATTTGAGTACTTTTTCCACCACTGGCCCTGATCATGACTTGTGCCCCAGATTTGACAACAAAAAAGACGTTCTGATTCTGAAATGATTACGCTAAAAATAACTTCTAATTCTCTTTGGCTCCTTTCGTTTTTTTTTTTGCTTCTCCTCCCGCGACGGAAATATCAATGAATACACAATTGGCTATCCAATGAAACAAGCAGGAACCGGTTTTCTTAACAACATATTTATCTTAACTAACGTAAGCAGGCTTTATGACAATGGCCAGGTGGAGTGAAGCTGAGAGGCATTATTAGGAATTATTTTTGCGCGGCACAAACACAAAGTGTATCGTTTGTCATTGTCTGTTTAAACCCTGTGTTTTCCCCGTCACAAGTGTTGTGCAAAATCAAAGTGTTGCGTGTGCGCGCGCGTGTGTGCGTGTGTGTGTGTGTGTGTGTGGAGGGGCTTGAAACAAAGGGATTTAGTCATACTTAACTTGCAATTGAGGGTCCCCCTACACCACTTCCTTCGCCCAGACACCTTTTTCATACACGAGTGAACCATTCATATTCCATCTGTTCCAGCTCTCACTCTTTGGGGAGACTGTCAATCTCCGGGACGCAAGTGATGTGAGAGGGAGTGTGTGTGTGTGCGTGCGCGCGCTCATGTGTGTGTGTGTGTGTGTGTGTGTGTGGTGAGGAGAGAGAGAGGGGGGGGGGATGAGAGAGGGGAATTGCGTAAATGGAAACAGAAGACAGGAAGGCGAGAGGAGAGGGGGAGACAGAGAAAGAGTGAAAGACAAAGTGATGGGGCGGTGAGACGGGGGAGATAAGACAACAGAGGGAGAGAGAAGCAGAGAGACAAACAGGGGGGGAGTGTAGAGAGTGAGAGAGAGAGAGAGAGAGAGAGAGAGAGAGAGAGAGAGAGAGAGAGAGAGAGAGAGAGATGAAAGAGGGGGTCGTTGGGGAAAGGGAGAATCAAAAGGCTTAGGGGAGAGAGAGAAAGTGACAGAAGGTGAAAGATGCGAGGAGAGGAGAGGAGCGGAGAGGAGAGGAGAGGATGGGGGGGTGGGGGTGGGGGGGGGGAGCTGGATGTTTAGCGTTACCCAGCTCACCGCAGCTGAACTCCAGGGACCTTTCAGAGGGGCTCATCACACATCAGTGTCCTGCCGAGCCACGGCCACGGAAGAGAGGAGGGGGAGAGGGAGCGGAAAGGAGGGCTGGAGAAAAGAGCACAACAGACAGAGTGTGTGTCAGGAGAGAGAACAGAGAGAGAGAGAGAGAGAGAGAGAGAGAACAGAGAGAGAGAGAGAGAAAGCACGACCAAGGGATGGAAGTGAAAAGTGTATGGATTGAAGCGAGAGAAAAAGCAGGAGAGATGTTGCAAGAGAGAGAGTGGGGGAGAGATGGCGGGGTGGAGGGGAGATAGGGGAGGGGGGTGGCATTGCGGCATGGCCGCGAGGCAGCGCGGAGGCGACACATCTGTCGCAGTATTAACTTTCTGCTCCCCGGGTCCCGGGGTGTCAGAGCACGCTGCTGCCATAGCCGCTGCCATAGCCGTCCCCCACCCCCCCCACCCCACAGACACACCCCCCACAACCCCCTTGAAGCTCAGATGCAGGAACAATAAAAGCGCCCCCCCCCAAAAAAAGACACACCTGCACCGCGGTTGGCACAGCGTCCTGTTAACCTCTGCTCTCAGTGTCTTTGTTTTATGCGGTCAGACGTTTACCAGGGTTTAGAGATTATAAAGACATAACATGTAGTTTCCGGAGGCCCAACCCATTCAATCCGGGAACGCATATAGGTGTCATTTTAGATGTTTATAGCTATAACCATTATTTTATACTTTGGGCTATTCAAATATAGCATATGTACTTTTTTTTTAAATTTTATCGTGAGAATCTGTGCCAAACTTTGAATTTTTTTATACATTTTTTTTACTTAAATCTTTGCTTTTAAAAAAAAAACTGTTGCTATATCGGTGGTCCTCAAACTTTTTTCATGTCAAGGACCACTCAGAATGATATATTTGTCCGCGGATCCCCCCCATCTCAAAATATTTTGATATCAGAACAGGTTTTGATTGTTTAATGACGGGAATGTTGATTTGAGCCCTTTTAGTCGAACACACACACACACACACACACACACACACACACACACACACACACACACACACACACACACACACACACACACACACACACACACACACACACACACACACACACACACACACACACACACACACACACACACACACACACACACACCTGATCCCTCAGTCCACCGCCTATAATAGGCGTTATCACCCACACAGCTCTAATCCCGGACTCTTGTGACTCACACATCCGAGCATTTCAATCTCTAATGTCATTATGGTCACTTTGTCCAGGGAACAAACAGCCCTTCGTGGAAACCAATTCAATAGCGCCTGTTTACCCCCCCCGCCCCCCACCCCTCCCCCAAAGGCGTCGTCCTCCTCCGGCCACACGGCTTACGGCCGGCAGGGATTTGTTTGTTTGAAACTCCCATGGTGCCGAGCGGCTTGGCGGCGAGGGCCAAAGTGCTGACCTCCGAGTCCCGGAGCAGCCGCTTTGGCAAAGTGCCCCCCCCCCCCCCCCCCCGCGTGTAGTCACAGTGGCCCTATACAACATAGCGCGCTGCCCCGGGAGGAAACGCCTCGGTCACTATAGGCAGACACTGGAGCTGATGTTTTTCACCCTCCATTCTGTTGATGATGATGTTGTTGTTGTTGTTGATGACTCCAATGGCGTTCTCTCCCTCCCTTTTCCATCCCTCCCTCCCCGTCTATCTCCGGCCTGCAGGGCATAAAGAAGGCCCCATGAATTAATGAAGAACAGCGAGGTAATTAACCCATTAAGACCGGGAACGCGTCCGTGTCATTTTTGGGGGGATTTCTTTGGCTATTCAAAAATAGCAGATCTACAAGCTCATAGTGAGCTTGTAGATCTGCTATTTTTTTAAACTTGTGAAAATTAGTTTGAATAAATATATTTTTAAAATTTGTAACTCAAATCTTTGCTTCTGGTAGATTCTAAATCCTAACAGTTTAAAAAAAAAACTATAATCAGTGGTTCTTTTCTTTTCATGTCAAGGACCCCCAAAATTATATATATTTGTTAAATATTAAATAAATACATGTATTTGTTAAATATATAAAATTATACAATATTTCTTCCAGGGACCTTCCCCCCAGAAGCAAAGATTTGAGTTAAAAATGTTTGCTTTAAAAAATATATATGTATATTCAAAGGTTTAAAGTTTTAAAAAAAATTAGCAGATCTACAAGCTCATGGCGCGACACTCTATATATATATATATATATATATATAGAGTATATATATATATATATATGCTAGCTTGTATATGCTATGCTATTTTTTTAATACAGCCCCAAAGAAATCTTAAAATGAAACAGAGATGCGTTCCCCGGTCTGAAAGGGTTAAACGCGGTGGCGATGGCGACACAGCTCCTCGGAGAGTTTCAGAGGGACAGGAGGTCCACATGGGGCCCCCCCTCTACCTGCCCCCCATCCCTCCCTCCGTCCCCTCGGTCCCCCAGGTTGCATGGCACACACACACAGATAGGGCTTGATTGGCCTGCTGGGCATCGGGGGGGGGGGGAGGGGGGGAGGGAGAGAGAGGCTGGTGAAGTTAGCACCCAGGGGAGGTGGAGTGGGAGAGAGAGGCAGGATGGAGGGGGGGGGGGGGGGGGGGGGTAGATTGAGCCCGGGCCTCACCTGTGGCCGCGGAGCCCCTCCCTCCCCCGCGGGGTCCCTCCCCTGGCGGCCAGGTCACGCTGCGTGGTCCAAACACCCCCCGCCTGGGGGAGGAGAGGAGGAAAACAACAGCATGCAGGGGAGGGGAGGGGAGGGGAGGGGAGGGGAGGGGAGGCGTGGAGCGAAGGATGGAGGGGGATAAGGCAGCCATGGGGGCAAGAGCCGTAGGGGCACTTCCAGGGATTATGGCCCCCACGCTGGCCCGCTGGGGCGCAGCCTTGATGGACGGTCTGACTGGCAAAGCACTTTGCCCTTTCATAAGATATGACGTTCGTTCGCTCGCCCACCGACCACTTTGCCCCCCCCCCCATCCGCCCCCCCCTACCCACACACTACGGTAGGCCAACAGTAAAGCTGAGCATGGACTCTCACCAGGACAGAGCGAGCACAGGTCACTGTGAAGGAAGACGCCACAGCCCTTTTCAACGCTGTGTCCAAACTCAGCAGAGCAAAGTGTTTGCTAAACCATACTGTAGAGCCATGTCACAAAACTTATGTGACACAATCCCAGTAGTGGAAGAAAGTACTCGCATTTTTTACTTAGGTAAAAGTATCAATACCGCAATGTAGAACTTGAATTCAAGTGTACAAAATGTACTTAAAGTACCAAAACTAGAAAGTACTCATTATGCAGAAATGTCCCATTTCAAGTATTCAACATTAGCATGTAAAATGTATTCATTGTAGGCGAAAAGCTTAACGTATTATATATATTATTTTTAAATCACACATTTTGGAAAATAGCAAAAATATAGCAGATACAGAGTTTGTGAGCTTGTAGATTAGCCATTATCCCAACTAATAAAGGTGTGCATTGAGATTTTGACCCAAGGGGACTCTGCTTTGGCCACAAAACGTTGGAAAACCACAGAGCTATAGACTATTAACACCACAAGGAGAAAACTAAACCATTTAACACATATTACACGCCAGCTTAGATAGCTTTTGGTCACTGCGAGACTCTCCTAATGGTAATTCTAAGCATTAGTCAGAGTGTGTCAACCTCTTGTACTTGAGACATGGAAATTAATGCTCATTAATTTCCATACCATGGTTCTATTGTCTTGAAACTACTTGGATACCGTTTCCTCCTCTCTTGTGTGGCACTATAAAAGAGTGTAATGTTCTAAAAAAAAAAAAAGAGAAATACTTTGGCTCTATGCAGGCTGTACACGGCATGAGACGCTTAAAATAACCTTACATCAACTACAAGATCACTTGTTAGAGGCCCTCGTCTTTAATTGCAACATTACACTTCCACTGTTTAAAAGGCCACTTTGCCTTTTTTTAAATTGGCTTTAAGACTATTACTTTACCCAGACCCTTTCTTGTCTAAATTGACTTGAGTTTCACATGCATTCTGAGCGTATAAAATGTTTTGTATGATTTTTATTTGTTATTGTTTTACCACATGACTTGCGTCCCTATTCTGGGCATAATAGGCTAACATTTAGGCAAAACAAAGTAGGTGAACAATCGGCGAAAACTATTTTGGCTGAAAATAGCCAATATACAAGCTTACAATGCGCCGCAACGTGATGTTGTGAGCTTAGACAGGCTATTTATTATTATCATTATTAGTAGTAGTAGTGGTACAGACCCCTGGGGTATTGCTCCTCCAGAGTATAGGGTTTAAGTGGTTAAACATTAAACTAAAGAGGATATGTAAAACAAACTGCTCTATATCCAGTGGTGGAAAGTAACTAACATTACTTAAGTACATTTACTTAAGTACTGTACTTAAGTCAAATTTTGAAGTACTTCTTCTACTCCACTACATCTCTGAGGGAACTATTGTACTTTTACTCGACTACAATTATTTGATATCTTTAGTTACTAGTTACTTTGCAGATATAAATGATTATATTTTAAAACATACATGAACCATTTCAGCCCTATTTTATACCTAGGCTATTTGAAAATAGTCGATCTACAAGCTCACAACGCGTCACATCGCAACGCGTTGTGAGCTTGTAGATCTGCTATTTTCAAACATTGTTGTACTTTTGCTTTTGGCACTTTAAGTACATTTTGATGCCAATACTTTTGTACTTTTTCTCAAGTAACATTTAACAGGCCTTTTACTTGTAACGGAGTGTTTTTATATTGTGGTATTGCTACTTTGACTTAAGTTAAATATCCGAGTACTTCTTCCACCACTGTCTATATATCCAACATGTCCAAATGAAAACACTGTTAATGATTGACGTTGCAGTGAATTAGATTTGGGATAGTGGAGGTTGAACAGATGCTGGCTGTTGTGTCGTGTCACTGCTGAGGGACTGGCGCTGTCACAGCGCTATTAGGAGGACACACCGGGGTGTACCACCAGCCTGCGTGACACCAGGTGAGCTCAGCCGTCACCTGGGGGGGGGGCACCTATAGCACTTCTTTATGTTTATTTGTTATCAAGGCCCTATTGACACGGACTAATTAGCAAGGCCTTAAATCCATAGGCCTCCGTGCATGTTGTCCCACGGGTGGGGTGGGGTGGGGTGGGGTGGAGGGGGGTGTCCTGCTCGTCTTACCTCCCCCCGCCCTCCCAATCCGACGCCAAAGCACGCGTCCAAATGGCTTGTGGGAATTACAGAGGTGCTTGGCTGCAGGCATGGTTTTGTCCGACACACACACACACACTCACTACACACACAAACACGAGCAAAGCGCGCGGCAATAACGCCCCATTCTGCCCGGTTACCCTGATAACCCCCCCCCCCCCCCTCCCTCCCTCACTTTCCCAAGATGCCGTTTGTCATCAGCGACCCCGAGGTTCGTTATTTGTAAACAGAAATTTGGCCTAATTAAGGGGAGGAGAGACGCCACCTGGGGAATTGAGGGCCTTAAATCCAAAGAGAGAGAGAGAGAGAGAGAGAGAGAGAGAGAGAGAGAGAGAGAGAGAGAGAGAGAGAGAGAGAGAGAGAGAGAGAGAGGGTTGGGTTTGTCGGTTCGCTCGCTGCGGCCACACAGTAAAAGCCTTAGTGTTATTAACTCAGAGCGTGTGCAAATGTTACCAAATGCACCCTCTACATGGGTACACTCAAAGGGACTTTAATAGGGCAGGTGTGCCTTTTGTCTCCTGTACCAGCCTGGCATCGTCGTTACCACTTTCAACCCAACGTCCCCATTTTGGGACATGTCAATATAGGCCAAACATTTCCACAAATCTCCAGAATTTTCAAACGATTGCACACATTGCAGATCTACAAGCTTGTCGATGGGCTTTTGTTTTGTTGTGTCATATGACAAAGTAGGGCTTAGGGTACGTGGTTAAAGCTGTCCCTCAGTTAGACTATATCAGTGGTTCTCAAACTTTTCCATGTCAAGGACCCCCAAAAATGATATGTATTTGGCCGTGGACCCCCATCTAAAAATATTTGGTTCCAGGGACCCCCCCAGAAGCAAAGATTTGAGTTACAAATGTTCGCTTTAAAAATACATATATTCAAAAGGTTTGCACAAAATGTGCTATTCAAAAATAGCACATCTACAAGCTCATAGCACGGCACTCGGTGCCGCGCTACGAGCTTGTATTATCTGCTATTTTTGAATAGCCAAAGTATAAAAGGTTAAAGTGGTTAAAATGACTGCAATGCTATATTAACACACTTTGCTGGGGACCCCCTGGAACCCCCCCCAAGGACCCCTGGGGGTCCCCGGACCCCACTTTGAGAACCAATGAACTATAGGATGGATATATAGCAGGTGCAAACAAAAATGGTCTATAGGCTTCCAGTGGTGGAAAAAGTACTCAGGACGGACGGACGGACGGACGGACGGACAGACAGACATGGGGAGACAACATTTACAGCCAACAAACTAGAAAATGTCCACACGAAACACGAAGGAGACTAACATAGATATAATAGGAACGGCGGGGAGTGTGGCACCATGTATACGAAAGAAAGAAAGAAAAAAAAAAGTCAGAACAGAGGGATGGCACGTTCAGAGGATGAAAAAAGGAGAGACGAAAAAAAAAGACAATGGCTGGGGGTCCCAGCGGGTGGGTATTGAGATACCCCTTCAACGGGTGCTTGGACCGGGGAGCGCAGATATGCACCGACTGCAGATACGGGGACACTGTGTGTGTGTGTGTGTGTGTGTGTGTGTGTGTGTGTGTGTGTGTGTGTGTGTGTGTGTGTGTGTGTGTGTGTGTGTGTGTGTGCGCGTGCGAGCGTGCGTATGTGTGTCGAGGGTGTGTGCGTATGTGCTTTAGGCAAGGGAGAAGAACAGGTGTGCTGCGGACCCCCTCCTGGGACCACCCCACCAGTCACTGAGGCTTCTTTAGAGGGATGGGAGGGAGGGGGGGGGGGTGCATCGGATGCGGGTGGGGGCGGGGGGTGGGCAGAGCTTTAGCTCGTTAGCGAGAGTTTTTTTCGCTTCTGCTAACTCACCCACCCCTCGGGAGGCGGGCTAATCATCACAAAAGGGGAGCGGATGAGAGCCAGTTAGATAGAGAGGTGAGATAGAGAGACGGATACACACTATGGCACGCTTATTTGTTCTATACACTCCCCCCCCCCAACACACACACACACACACGCGCGCCCACGCACGCACACGTCTCAGCATCCGTGAACCATTGCCCTTGTGTTTTCTTTTTTTGTTGTTTGATCAGCTCCATGCGAGGGGGGCGTACATATAGCAAACAACAAGCAAACCTAAACAAACTCCATTATACCGCAGATACATACATAAATACATGAATACATACATTAAGCTACATCATACGTACTAGGTAGGTACGTATACTGTGTTAATAAACGTAATACACGATCACGCGCCGACTTGAACCTTCATTGTCAACACTTCAGATGAGTAGAGGGAGAGGGGGCAGGGCCCGTTACAGTGCAGTAAATATCGTCGCTTTCGGGTGAAAACGCGTTGTGAGCTTGTAGATAGGCTATTTCCACTACCTCTGCTTGATATATGGATATACAAGGTTTCTGCCCGACAACGACGATATGGAATATAAAGTGCAGGTAGAAACGTATGCTTGTGCAAAACAAACAACACCCTTCTCACAAACGACTTGCGTTGAGAGCATGTTTTGCGCTAACCTGTGAACACAGCTGTAGTATTGTCTCATTCTGAGACTACACTGTATGCATTACCTTTTATGCCATATGCCCATGGAGGAATATATTATCCCAATTCTGGTTGGCCAGGAAGGTGTGCATTCTTTTCAGAAAACCACACACATCCTTGAAGCAGGATTTGTGTACAGTACATTTTACTGTGCAGTATTAACATATATTTATATATTTAAGCTATACACTATAAATATATAAAAAATATATAGGCCTATATACTGTATATACATCTTGGAGCGCTGCAATCTTTTTCCATGTCATAGATATCTAGTTTTAGTTCGGACTTACTCTGTAGGGTCAAGGAGCCTCACATCCAAGGACATTCACATGAAAAAAACACTTAGAAGGCACAAAGCACACACCACGCCCATGTATATTATGAGCATTCCATACAATGAACACACGGGCAGGGTGTGGGGGTGCGGGTGGGCGGGGGGGGGGGCACTGATGCCTCCTCCCGTCACGTCGACAGACAAAGTGTGCCATGTTTATCCATTCTGACACCCATTTTTCAGCCATTAGGGCCTGTTGGCCTCCACCCCCCCCCACACCCCAACCACCCTAATTGCCAAATATTCCATACATCTGTCCCATTAAATAAGCATAATAGATATAACATTGGTGCTGGGGGAGGAGGCTAATCGCCAAGTCCCCCCCACAGCATCCACCCGCGTATCCCGAGACTCGCCTTAAAGTGGTACGCACCACCCGACGCGCCAGGGAAAAGACGTACGGAAAGACCAAAAAAAAAAAAAAAAGAAATCCCGCTCCCCGAACTCACACAGCTGGAGCCGCGTCAAGGATCATTTCCATTTCCCAATGATTAATTTGAATTTAATATCTTAAATCAAAACCTAATTAATTTAGATACAATTTTGATGGTGCCCCTGCTACTAATACACATGCTGTTAATTAGATGTGGCCCTAATGTGATTTTGTATTTCTTTTTTTACACATGCACGCCCCCCTTTCCCAACACCCCCCTTTCCTTAACGTAATTAGAGGAGAAGGTATCGACCCCTTGCAAACTAATGTTGGTACAACCCGTGACAGAAGGCAACGCGACGGCTGATGGAGGAAGGTGATTTGTTGTAGAGTGGGGGGGGGTGGGGGTGGGGGGATACGAGTCGATGAGAGGAATGTTAAACATGGGCAGGGTTGCCAGATCTGCTTATTATAATTTCCCCGCCAGATTTCATTTGAAAATAGCCGATCTACCAGCTCCCAACGCGTCGCATCGCGACGCGTTGGGAGCTTATAGATCTGCTATTTTCAAATAGCTGATGTATATGTTAAAGTGCTCTTGTGGCCCATAGTCGCTTCTTTTGTGTTCAGCTTGCGACGCATCCTATACTAAAAATGGCTAATAAGAGGGCGGGGCAGGCCGGCGGACCTCAAGCCATAACTCGGACTAAGCCATAACCATATAAGGAGTTCCCAATGCAGCTACGCCCAAATATGGAGTGTGTTGTATAACCTCAATGTGTCGTCATGGCATCAGCCGCAAACAAATCAGTCAGCTCCATATATGGGGAAAAGGGGGGCATGCCCATATATGGGCATTGGGATCTCCATAAGGACTGACAGATACAGATATATCCATATATAGGCATAAAAGGGACCAAACCTCTAGTTGGCCCGCCAAAAGTCGACTAAATCAACGGATGATTTAGTTGACTAAAATCTAAAATGTAGTTAATTAAAACTAGACAACAATTAAAACAGATTCGCTATGTTAGATCTGCTTTTCGATCTGTTATTTTTGGCGCATGACACACCGGTGAGCAGCCAAGTATGAATCAGTCGTAATCCTCACTCCAATGGCGGTCTTATACCGTTGTGTGATTCCAGTGTGGATGCAATTCCCATGGCTATACGTCATATGTCGAGTCGCTTTGACTGAGAAGCACATTTTCATACATGATTGGAAATAAGGACACCTTTTTTGTTTAAATATTGACCGTGTGCAATAAATTTTCTGGCATTTTTGAAGATGCAGTCATCCATGAAAAAACACACACACACACGCACACACACACACACACACACACACACACACACACACACACACACACACACACACACACACACACGTCAATGTGGAAATCCGCCGCTAATGACGCCTTCCTCCCGCGGGTGTTGCACTATTGATTAGCCGATTAAGAGATAAATGGAACTTTTCAGCCAATTTATCCGGTCCAATTTATCTTTCCGTGCGTCACAGTTGTTCATTCATAACTTTGGGGCCGTGGTAAAGACACCAGACACCCAACAAACAACAGACCGCGCCTGACCTGTTCTTTTTTTTTCAGATAACTAAACAATTTTAATTCCTGTTTTTGTTAATTTGTATTGAAGGGATATTTCACTTTCGGAAAAGAATTGGGTCATTTAATCATCTAGCCTACTAACGCTTTTGTGAGTCCCCCAGACAGTTTTTGATATTCATTATCAGACACGTCCCCTTCCTATACAAACCCATTGTAACTTCAAACTCCATTTTAGCCATGATAGATTCATCAAAAACACCGTCCTTGGTTCTGGTGACTCATATCGCCCTCCTAATACGCGAGGGGGCCGTGTTTTTTCAATTACTTTTTTCATTTATTTAAAAAAATATATTTGGAAAATGAAACATTCTAATACAACAAAACAAATTAATAAAAGAAAAGAAAAAGTAATCGAAAAAACATGGCCCCCTCACATATTAGGAGGGCGATATGAGTCACCAGAACCAAAGTGTTTTTTTTAGGAATCTATAACATGTTTAAAATGGAGTTTAAAGTTACAATGGGGTTGTTTAGGAAGAGGTCTGATAAAATGAATATCAAATATCTAAATACTGTATCAATCAACTTAAAAACTGTCTTGGGTGTTCACAAAAGCCTGAGTAGATGATAAAATGACTCAAATGTCTTTTTAAAGTGAAATATCCCTTTAACTCATTCAGTGCCTGACTTATTTCTGGCTGCTGAGTGCCAGAGCCAAAAATACATTGTAAAAAAAAAGTGCTTAGGAAGCGAGATACAGCCTTTTTCAGTAAGATGTTAAACAAGAAGTGAATGGAGCAGCAAATCTTCACATCATGATATCGTGGGTTCTGAACATTTAAAAGACTGAACTATAATATCCTTGGTCCGAAGTGACTGATAGCTATAGGTACGCCGCTCACCTCCCCTGCTCGAAGTGTGTGACTGAGGACAAAGACATCTGAGCTTGAAACGTACGTGCTAATGACCTGCTGACAGCCAGCTAGTTTATGAGCTGTTAGCTGTCATGAGCTTCAAAACCACGTCTACTGTTTGCATTTCAATATTGGCACAGCACAGAGGCCGACTTGAAGACGGCCATTGCAGCTAAGTTACTTAGGGCCTGTTTAGACTGGCAACCAAATCCAGCCTAAATATAATTTTAGCCCTTTTATCCAGATTGTAATCCGATTTATTTTATGGAGTTTGAACAGAAAAAAATCACATGGAATCTGATTTTTATGAATCCGACTTGAGTCACATTCAGAGGTGGTTTCAAATGTGATTCAAATCGGATTCACGTTCTAATCTGCTCTAACCACCCAAGTCGCATATCTAACTGTCCAAAACGTCACTTGCAGCACGACCCAAGCGCCACTGACGTCATTAGAGAGCGTGAGAATTTATTTTGATCAACGAGTGCGTGGGGTAATCGTAATGAAAAGAAAGCAATAGCGGTATTATTTTACGGAAGAAATGACGAGCTGAGATGTCCATTTTCTACCATTTTCATGCATGTACTTGTCTATGTTTTAGTTTTTTCTGTTGTTGCTTGTCTGTTAAGTTGCGTTTCTTGAACGTAAGCAAGCAACTAGCGCCTATGTATGTCATGACGCCTATGTCACAGCAAACAAAGCAGATAGAGGTCGCGCATGGCGGCTCTGGGTTGGCGTTGTTTAAATCAGTCTGAACACACAGATCCCATATCTGATCACTTGCAAATAACGGTGAGTCTGTCCTAAAGATCGGATTTGAGAAATAAATCGGATTTGACTGCAGTCTAAACAGGGCCTACAGGTGTATTTAAATGTTATATATGTAGGCCTGTGTAGCCCCTGATGACTATCAGTGATAGTCAAAGAAAGGAGCTTGAATTCATACATAAATAATGAGGATAAAACCGCAGTAACAAATTTACAATATAGGCCTACCATCAACAATACACAGATTGAAATACTCTGGATATTATTAAGACAGGCAAGAAAACAACATTTAAAGGTGTAAACAATATAAAATCAACAATACACACAAAAAAATACAGTGGATATTATTCTATCGCTCTTTGGTTGTCCCTTTAACGGATTCCCTTTGTCACTGTCAGTGTAAGAGCATTAACATTTGCTTATGCTAATAAAAGGAGGAGGGAAAAAATGGAAAAGAAATGACACTGGTTATGCTCCTGCGGTTGTCAAAATCACCTGTGTCAAATAGCCTCTGAAGTATTTCCTGGCTAAAAACAAGAAAGAAGAGCAAACAGTCTACTTGTACTGTTGGGATCCTATGATGAGTTTTAATCTCGCCACAGTTACAGTACAGTGCATGTGCTTCATCAGGCAGATAAAAACTAGGACTGTACCTGCATGAGCGCAGAATGACCACAGTTTAACAGCTAAGTATGTACATGGAGACTTATAGGCTGAGAAATACATCATGTGGGGACCAGTGGGACACAAAGGTCATTAAGTTTCAAGGTCAGCTAAAGTGGCACAAACCTAAAACACCCGACTGTTGAAACAAGGCAATCTCAGAAGTGTTAATGAGAGTATTGATATTCTCCTTTGTATTTCTGAGGGGTGCCGGCATGTATGATTGATAATTCTCCAACGCAAATAAAGTTTTTAATTGCCGGCGCTACCATTTGCAATGTATTGTCACTCTAGCGTAAAAAAAAAAATATGCCGCACGAGAGCCACAATCCATCCTCGCAACCCAATTAAAAGTTGGAGAACTCCATTATAAGAATTCTCCTGCCTGTATCCAAGCAAAGCCGGAGAAATATTAGTCATTAATTGATATCCATTGAGCGTTGCGTTGCGTTCACGCCGGTTAAAACAAAACATGCGTCTGTAATCGACAAAATGCTTTCTGGTGCTGTTCCAGGCTCATCTGCAGGGCCGACGCCACGCCTCGTCGCGCTCGCTGCCACAGAAGATCTGTCGCATGAATCAGCGTGTCACATCGTGCAATTAACAGGCAGGTAGCAGCGTTTGTTTGTTTTTCTCGCTCCTAATCAGGAGTTAACTGGTGACTTTGCTGACTCACCTTTTCTGATTCACTATATGAGAACAGCCATCAGTCATTTTAAATGGGTGGCTTTCCTAAAACTGGGATTAGGATTCACATTACAGTAAGCCAATGATAGGCTCTATGCACAGCAGCCATATTATCACTTCCTTCACAGGTGTTACCAATGATACTAATGAATGCTCTGTTCCATTTAGTGTAGCACAGTGGTTTCCACGACCCCCATAACTCTGAGAGTGTACAAATGGAAACAAATGGACCCTTACGGGTCCATTTGGTTCCATTTGTACACTCTCAGAGTTACACACCTGTAAGGGTCCATTTGGAAGCCCATGAGGGTCCCTGGACCCCAACTGTAGACCCACTGGTGTAGCAGAGTGTTTCCAGTGGGCCAACATGCACAATATCAGGACCCTGACTCTGTTTGACCAGAATGGAACAGAGCCTTCATTAGTATCATTGGTAACACCTGTGAATGTCTTCATAACATGGCTGCTGTGAATAGAGCCTATTGGTGTAGTACAGCGGTTCAGCGGACACATCACATCCCAACGTGTTGTGAGCTTGTAGATCGGCTATTTTCAGCACAAAGTGGCAATATAAATGTGTCTTTTACAGACTCAGACAGTTTGGTGGGCGCTGTAGACGGAATACCAACTATCTAGTGGCCTAGCCTATAAATGACAAGCGTACGTGTTCCTTTCTCAATGCCGGGGATGAAACATTTTGGCACCATCCGCAACCTTAGTCTCCCTTCCAGTGACCTTGTATATGGAATGCTGCAAAACATGCTCGTTCTAGTGTTGACATGTCCACTTTTAATAAGCGACTTTGGCCTTGTTTTTCTGTAAATACGCTAAATATTGAAAGTTGCGGGTTGCGTTTTTGTTGGGCTTGTTTCCTAAAGTCTATAGTTGCTTATTTGGGCTTGCATGTCAAGGATCCCATTACCCAAATGAACATGTATTTGTCCGCAAACCCCGATCTGAACATATTTTGTGCTGGAGACCCCCATACAAGATTTGTGTTTAAACTTTTTTTGTTATAGCAGATCTACAATTCACAATACATCGCAATACCACACGTTGTGAGCTTTCAGATCGGCTATTTTCAAATAGCCAATAAAGGGAAAGTGGTTTGCTGGGGACCCCCTAGTGTGTGATCATGCGGCGTTGTCACTTCTTTTGGGCTTGTTTTTGTAGACCTGGCAGCGCGTTTCTCTCGCAAAATCTGGCAACGCGTGTCTTGTCCCTGCTCCTTGTGTCATTGCATGTGTGTGCGTGACAGAGTGATGCACCGTGCTGGAAAGAGCATGTGCAGACGCCGGTGCTCGTGCAGCACGCTTATGCCCAATTCATGCTCCGTCGCAAATAGCAGATCTATAAGCTCACCACGTGTCGGGTCCGTGACACGTTGTATCTCCCCCCAAAATCTCCCTCCCTGGGTGGGGGGCATCTGTGGCTCCATATCCAAAATCTAAGGGTAATTAAAACCCCATGAGAGGGCGCTCTGCAGGACAGGAAGACCATGGCATCAGGCAGAGGTCTGCATGTACAGTACATGCACACGCATGCGATGCACGCATGAACGCACACACGCACTGACACACACATACACACACACTGTGTATGTTTTACTTGCTATTTGATTGATTGATTGATTGATTGATTGGTGAAATTTGCAGATCGCTTATTTTCTGGGCATGTCATAATGGGTGAACAGTCAACAAAAATAAAAGATCTACAAGTTTGCGCGTTGCAACACATTGTGTGTCTTTATTTACACCCAATGTATGTGTCCCAGAATAGGGCCGCTAGGGTTCAGGCGTAACATTTCGGTCGCGAGACCTTCATCGGGTAAGAATGTAAAGACTAAATGAATGACTGTATAACGCTGGGGATGGAGAGGTACAAATCAATAAGAACACTCTATTTCAAATGAGACAGCAGCAGGCTATCATCAATCTGGGTCACATAAATCAATTGGTTCAAAAAGGCATAATATTCACATACGTTTGTGTTATTTGGTTTACATTAGTTTTGTGTAAACATGAAATAATTATTAATTATTATTTTATTTTTGTAAGTGCCTGATTATATGTTTGATACTTATAATTATACGTTATAATTTAAGATTGGCACATTAAACAAATGCCCAGATATGAATCTGAGAATGTTATTGATCCAGCATGCATTCTATCCGGTAAGCATATCAGTCTCCACAAATACATCTGAAAACTTTGACAGAATATGATATAACTGAGGTATGAGGTATAAATCGGACTTAATCTGAGTCCAGTGGAAGGAAGAAGGGGGAAAAATAGTTTTGATCCGGTCGACAGGACACCTATATACTGAAAACCCATTTTTGGAAAAACACACTGTCCTCCCTTACCACTATCATCTAATATATATATAAGGAACCATATCCTTAATGATGAAGATTACTTTTTGGAGATGAGAGTTCTCATCCAGCAACTGCAGAAATATGACTGAAGGGAGGTGAGTCACGGTTTGAAGAGTCTGTTTTTCCAAGTTAATTACACAAAAAAAGCAGCCAATTTGAGGTTGATTTGGGGGGCCTGGGTCAAGATGTGCTCCCCTGTCATCCGGGCATGCGGTCATTTATGTCAGTGAGACGACGCTATTGTCCAGCCAGCTGTTGCCCACCTTACCAGCAATAGGAACAGAAATCCTTTAAAGTTTGACTTTAAAACATAACCTCGTGTCACATCAGCAAGTGGGCCCTCAAATAATTGTCATAGGACCAAGATTTGTATTGATACTATAACATTAATATATAAAAAGGATCTATCGATTGATCATTAACCCATTAAAACCACTTTATCCATATTTTATACTTCGGCTATTCAAAAATAGCAGATATACAAGCTCATAGCGTGGCACGAGAGCTTGTAGATCTTTTAAAGGGAACATTTTTGACTAAAGTCTTTGCTTCTGGGGAACAACATATTTTGAGGTGGGGGTCGGTGGCCAAATGCATATCATTTTGGGTGGTCCTTGACAGGAAAAAGTTTGAGCACCACTGATATAGCAACAGTGGTTTTTCAGTAAACTTATTTAGAAGACATTTGTAGAATTGGAACCTCAGGTCTAAATAGGTTAAAATAAGCATGCTATGAAAATGCACGCGGCATTTAGCACTTCTACAGACACTGCGACATTGCAAGCATCCTAAGTACAGGAGTCATACACTAGTGTCCCAGTGGTTCCAGAGTGTTTTTTTTTTTTTTTTTTTTTTCTTGCCTGGGGCCGCGGGGCGCGGCCGAAGAGGCGAAAATGTTGTGCGCACAATAGGCTCTATGCACAGCAGCCATATTGGAAAGAAATTGGGCCGCTTCTTACTTCCTTCACAGGTGTTACCAATGATACTAATGAAGGCTCTGTTCCATTATGGTCAGGGTGCTGATATCGTGCATGTTGGCTCACTAGAAACACTGGTTCCCAAATGGCCCCTTATGGTGGGTGTGTAACTCTGAGAGTGTACAAATGGAACCAAATGGATGGAACCAAATGGACCCATAAGGGTCCATTTGGTTCCATTTGTACACTCTCAGAGTTATGGGGGTCCTTGAAAATAAGACAACCACTATGCCACACTAAATGGAACTGAGCCTTAATTAGTATCATTGGTAACACCTGTGAAGGAAGTAAGGAAGGGGCCCAATTCATTCCCAATATGGCTGCTGTGCATAGAGCCTATTGAGCTGTCCGGCTTCAAGCCTGCGTCGATTAGAGGGCGTATACAAGCATCTTTATTCCTCACACAGGCTGCAGTTGTTCATTCGACACACGCACGCACACGCACCCGCACGAGGTCACATAAACACACCAGCCAGCGTGAGAGAGGAAATGCTTCACTGCGAGCCATGCCATCGCAGGCGTGGTAATGTGGCTCCTGTGGTCACAGAGAGAGAGAGAGAGAGAGAGAGAGAGAGAGAGAGAGAGAGAGAGAGAGAGAGAGAGAGAGAGAGAGAGAGAGAGAGAGAGAGAGGCAACACTATGGGAGTGAGACAGGAAGTCCAATAGTGCAGATTAAGCTCTCTGCAAAAGACTGTGGTGCGTGCGTGGCGCATGCACACAGGTGTTTATCAAAACCAACAGTCGTGGACGCTCTCCAGCATGTCTTCTGCGTGAGGTTTGATGCTTCAGTGAGGCCTTGCTGACAGGCCAAGAGATAATGGCCCAAATAAACACTCCAGCCGCGAGATTACGCAACAGCGTTGTATATGGGAGGTGTGGCAGTTTGTTATCGCAGCCGGGAGAGTTTATGCAACTGCACGGGTAAGCATTTTGTTTGGCCAGCTCTATATCACGTCTGTGTCTGTGTCTGTGTGTGTGTGTGTGTGTGTGTGTGTGTGTGTGTGTGTGTGTGTGTGTGTGTGTGTGTGTGTGTGTGTGTGTGTGCATGCAAGAGAGAGAGTGAGAGAGAGGCAATGGAGATCTCAGGCAAAACAAGTACTCCAAAGTTCTATGGAAGCTATTTCACAGTAAATAAGATCCAAAATACCAACTAAAATAAAAAGCCTTTCTGTGGCGCGCACACACACACACACACACACACACACACACACACACACACACACACACACACACACACACACACACACACACACACACACACACACACACACACACACACACACACACACACACACACACACACACACACACACACACACACACACACACACACACGTTAGGTGACATAAAAGCTCCTATATCGAAATATCCCCCAACATCACACTTGATTTGAAGCACAACAGGGACAATGGAAACGGACCGGTGTCTTCCTGCCATGTTCATTGTGCTAAGCAGATACAGTACGTAAAGAAGTGAAGAAACCTCCGTCTTGGCTCCCATGTTGTCCTCAGGGCCTTTCTGCATCTTTGCAAGAGGAGGAAGGGGAGACCTTTGGCATTCCCACTGGGGAATCCATTTTCGGCTTCACCCAGGTGATGGCTGCTCAGATTTTCATGATGTGTGTGTGTGGGGGGGGGGGGGGGTCTGGCAGAGGACACCATCAAGGCACCAACCTGGCCAGCAGTTAGGGGTTCACCGTCTCGCTCAAGGACACTTCGACACTAACCCGGGGGGGGGGGGGGGAGTCGGGGAATCAACCTGGGAAGCGGCCCGCTCGACCTCCTGAGCAACGGGTGCTGCTTGGTCAAATAGCTGCTCCAACTCTTAGTCTCTTTTAACCCATTAAGGCCGGGAAAGCATCTGTCATTTTAGATTTTTACCACTTTAACCATTATCTTGTGCTAGTGCCGTGCTACGAGCTTGTAAATCTGCTATTTATTTATTTTTGAATCGTGAAAGCTTTTCCTTTATGTTTTTTAAAGTGAACATTTTTAACTCAAATCTTTGATTCTGGGGGATTCTTAATGTCTTCTAAATCCTAACAGTTAAAACAAAAAACGTACAGTATGTTGCTATAATATCAGTGGTTCTCAAACTTTTTTCATGTCAAGGACCCCCAAAATGATTATGAATTAATCTGCGGACCCCCTTATCTCAAAATATTTTGTTCCAGGGTTCCAAAGATTTGCACACATTTTCACTCTGTTTTTTTTTCTCCCAAAAATAACAGATCTACAAGCTTGTAGCACGGCTAGAGCTTGTAGATCTGCTATTTGTGAATAGCTGAAGAAATCTAAAGTGACAATCTAAAGAATTGCGTTCCTGGTCTTAATGGGTTTAATGCAACGGATAGTCCTTGAAATGTGTGAAAAGGGGCAGATGTTCAGTCTATACCGGGACAGACATACCTCTACAGCAACTAGTACAGCTGTGATGTGGTTTCCCCAGGTCTATAACTTGGGTCATCGGTCCCAAACCCCCCCTCCCCTCCGTCCCTCCGACCACCATCTGCTCCCCCAAGTTCCGTCGACGTTCCACTCCCTCTACTCTCCCCCTCCCCCTCCCCTCCCATCGTGTGGGGGGGGGGGGGGGGGGGGGGCTGACGCTCAGAGAACAGAAGCCGGCATCGACGGGGGGAGACGCGGGAGAAATCAATAAGGCATGATTTATTGATCACTAAAAATGATGGCGCTCATTAGCCCCCCAAAGGGACCCCAGCGTTAAGCAGATGACAAAATGTCATCCGCCCCTCGCTCCACCCCGTCGCCACCCCGCCACCCCGCCACCCCGCCACTGCCACTGCCACCACCCCGTCTAAAAAAAATGATCCCTGGCCGCTGGCTGCTGCTCCCTCTCTCTCTCTCTCTCTCTCTCTTTCTCTCTGTCCGTCCTTCCCTGATCCCTTCGGTCCTCCAGGACTGTGCTTCGTAATATCGTCGCTGTCACGCGGGAACCTTGTCTCAAAATGTTACTTTTTTTCAGCAGTGGTGTAAAGTAACTAAGTACATTTACTCAAGTGCTGTACTTGAGTACAATTTTGAGGTTCTTTTACTTTGAGTATTTCCAATTGTCCATCCTTTTACTTCTACTCCACGACATCTCAGAGGCAAATATTGTTCTTTTACTCCACTACAATTATTTGAAAACTTTAGTTACAAGTTACTTTGCAGATATAAATTATTACATTATAAAAGATACATTAACCGCTTTAGCCCTATTGTATACCTAGGCTATTTGAAAATAGCCGATCTACAAACTGAGCTTGTAGATCGGCTATTTTCAAACATTTTAGTACATTTACTTTCGATTCTTTAAGTACATTTTGACACCATTACTTGTGTACTTTTACTCAAGGAAAGTTTTGAATTCCAGACAAATATATATATGTATTTTTCCAAAACAGCAAAAAGATCTACAAGCTCACAATGCATCACATTGCGACGTGTCATGAGCTTGTTCAGTAGGTCGGCTGCAATTGTGCCATGGACCGTGGACCCAGCAGAGGGTCCGTGGACCACTGCTTGAGAAACAGCGATGACACAGATGATGACAATGTGTCCAATCCGACCGCTGTCCACGATGACATTTAGGGATGACAATATGGTACTTTGGGGTTTCTGGCTCTGTCGCTTATGATTTCTTTGTCTTCCTCTGATTTGTTTTTCAGTGTTTTAATTTGCCGGGTAGATGCTAACTATGGACCGCTTCCCAGAGGGCAGGTGACCTCAAGCACGATAACAATAGCCTTTTGGTTTTTCCTTTGGTGGATGTAATCTGACCTGACCGAAGGTCCTACTTCTTTCCCATTGTTTTTCTTTTCCTTTTTCCCCTGAAAATGGCCGACACACTGGCCGTTCAGTCAGCAAAACATTGATGAACATCGATGTCCATATTCTGAGGAGTCTTCAGTGGTGGACAAAGTACTCAACCCCCCCAGTACTTGAGTCAAAGTATACTCCTGGACAAAATATGTCTCACCTGCTACTAGGGAAAGTTACTCTGTCAAATTTGCACTTTAGTTAAAGTACTGGAGTACTTGCTTTTAAAAATGCTGAAGTATTCAAAACATGCTTTTAAAAACACCTTAATTCAAATTACAAATTACAAAGTACATTTTATTTTGAATATCAATGCATTGATGTATTGGAATACCCAAGTACTAGTACACTAGTAAATGTACTACCACTGGAAATCTTGTTTTCTTTGCAGGATGTAATAGTGCGTTAGACCTTATTGCTGCACACTTAAGTCTTTATTCACGGCTTTATTATGTGTTCAGATCTAATATCTAAAGTATTAGGTTTGTGCTGGAAAACATAAAATCACATGACAATAAATGAATGATTACTAATGGTGCAATGACTGTAATCAACCCTACATCGAAAAAAAACCCAATCTATAATCCAAGTACAGAGCGCTTGGGGACCTCGGTCAACAACGTATATAGTGTTTAAGTGGTTAAGGTACAAAGCACAGCAAATGTCCCAATCCCAGAGCTGCTGTAAAGTGTCATGTTTTGGTGGGAGCGCACTGGGCGGTACTGTAACTTGTATTTATAATTCCAACGTGTCTTTGTGTTTCGAAAGGAAGAGAGGAGATTGTAAATGAGCCCATTGTCTTGTTAGGAGGTGAGGATGGTTTGTTTACTTCTAAACTTGCATTTATCTTTTCAACATGTCTTTCAACCGACTTTAGTAAGGTAAGAGTGTGATTGTGGAGGTGGTTGGTGTGAGGGCTGCACGGCTACCCTGATTGCCTGACAGCTGACACCAGCCTTGTTATATCTCTGTGGCTGTCACTTGTCCTGCTATTTCACCAGCTGCAGTGTTTATCCACTTGCACTAGGAAGCGTTTCTGCCTCATTGTATTCCTATTCTAACCACGCACAACAGACTGTGATTCCGTATCCAGTATGCTGGCTATTGCAACTGCCTCGTTTTATTGCTATTTTTAAACACAAACCGTGAGGTAGTGAGGAATGCTTGATAAAATATCTGACTTGTTTTCCTTTCTTTCTTTCACTAATCTTTACCCATTTCTACAAATAATTACTTACTATTATTAAAAATAACACATTTTTTACACCTGTAAACCTGTGATTTGCCAATAAAGTTGAATCTTCCCTGAAGAAGACTGTGAGTTGAGATGCGTACTGTATGCACAAAACCCATTTAGCAAAAGCCCCAAGCACTTAGTGTGCTGGAGTCCTCCAGGGTGCGTCCCTACTAGGCACCCTTGTTTGTTTTTTTCGTCTTCACCAAATATCTTCACCATAAATAGCAGTCTACAAGATTGTGACATATTGTGAGCTTGTGGATCGGCAATTTACATCAAATGTTTGAGTCTTTTCGACAAATGTTTGACTATTATGACAAGCCCAGAATAAGGTGCATGTGGTTAAAGGGATAGTTCACCCCCAAAATGACTTTTTTCCCCTATGGATTACTCACCTCATGGAGCATTGAATTCATGGAGATTTTTTTGTTTTTGTCGCATTCCTAAGCCAATAATTGATTGACCAGTGCAGTCTCCACTGGTCATTAAATTATTGGTTTAGGAATGCGACAAAAACTTAAAGTACTGTACATTTTTGGGTGCCTTGGTATTTTTTTTGGGGGGGGGGTTACGACTTATTGATCACAAAGCAAAATCTAACCTCTCTCTCAGGTGATTTTGATACCTGCTTTTGTGAAGGTTAAGTCGGCTTTCCGACATGTCGCCTTTCCGACGGTTGCTAACCCTATACCTAACCCTAACCGCACGCGGAAGCCACGTAGTCGGAGTAGTGGGATGTCGGAATTATGAGCGCAAACCATCTGTGAAGTAGCACTCCTCAGCATGTCTGTGTTCACGAGAAGTGTGGAAAATAATCGATTCTACAATACATCACGATTCGGCCGCGCACGATTCTGCATCGATGCAGCGACGTGGCATAATCGAATAGCGTCGATTTCATTCAATCTATTTTATTCGATTTTGTTTAAATTAAATGTTAAAGGGATAGTTCACCCCCAAAATCCTTTTTAGCGGTGCCAGCCGCTCTATATTTGACTATGTCCGTCCGTATGTCCGTCCGTCCGTCCGTCCGTTTCAGCACGAATGTCCGTTTGAGCACAGGCTTTAAACAGCTATAACTCCAGTTCGCAGCATGCCAGCAAGTCCAAATTTGGTATGTGGACTTAGACCACCAATAGGTACGAGCATTGACTGCTGAAGCCCCGCCCCGCCCTATTATAGCGCCACCAGGAGGCCACTGGCTTTAAACAGCTATAACTCCAGTTTGCAGCATGCCACCAAGTCCAAATGTGGTATGTGGACTTACACCACCAATAGGGACGAGCATTAATTGCTGAAGCCCCGCCCCGCCCTATTATAGCTCCACCAGGAGGCCACTCATCAAAGGCACCGCTTCCTTCACACAGGGTGCGATTTTTTTTTTTTAATCTATTAGTCACCCCATGGAGACTTGAATTCATGGATATTTTTTAGTTTTTGTCACATTGCTAAGCCAATAATTTGATGACCGGGAGCGGTTCCGGTAGGAGACACAAAGACTCTCCTTTGTATCTCCTACCTACCGGTCCACTGGTCATCAAATTATTGGCTTATAAATGCGACGGAAACAAAAAAATATGCATGAATTCAAGTCTCCATGGGGCGACTAATCGATAGAAAAAAAGTAATTTTGGGGGTGAAATATCCCTTTAATACATGCATGTCATGGAGAGTGATTATACATCACAGGCGTTTCTAAATAAAAAAAGGTACAACATGTATCTGACTGCTTGTATTGACTGATGAAAACATTTGCCGCGTTGTACAGTGAGCATGTATAGTGAGATGCATCGAAATACCTGGTATAATCAAATCGAAACAAGATGAATGAATCGGATCGACCAGTGCCGATGCAACACTGGCCAGTGTTCACTCTTTTCCGAGGGTATTGTGACCGTTTTGAAACATCCTGTTCCGTCTAGACAAGAGACTACCTCATCTGTAGTGAACACATCATTTACATACACCACAACTCATTCATAAACATTCATAAACAGGCTTCCAATAGACAGCCATGACCTCTAGAAATCATCAGCTCTGTCTGTCTGCCTTTGTCCCCCTCCCTCCCCCCCCCCCCTCCCCCTCTCTTCCTGAGAGGACCACCAGTGGCCCAGACCCGGGTCGTTCTTTCTTCATGTCCTTTATGTGGAACAGTTTGGAGCCAAGTGCTCACTGCTGGACAGCAGATAGTTGGCAACAAACACAGCTCGTAAGCACCATAAACCGCCCCACAACACACACACACACACACACACACACACACACACACACACACACACACAGTGTGTGTCCGTGCGTGCGTGTGTGTGTGTGTGTGTGTGTGTGTGTGTTGCACAGTATTTTATTGAAAGGGAAGGAGGCAGATGAGGGATCTGTTGGCGGGAGGGGAGGGTGGGCTAGCGAGATCAAATATGTTTTTAATTAATTCAAGACACTGCAGTGAAACTATGCTTTAATTAACCAGGGGGTCAGCAGCAGACCCAGCAGAACCCCCCCCCCCCTCCCTCCCCCTAACCAAACACACACACACACACACACACACACACACACACACACACGTTAAAGAGCCCATCTTTACGCCTTATGTTCCCACAATGCATATCAAATAACCCCATCGGTGCTATGTGCACACTCTCAACTTTGTGGTTTGTGCGTGTGCGTGTGCGTGTGCGTGTGTGTGTGTGTATGTGTGTGTGTGTGTGTGTTCATTATTTTGTGCTAGCAGAAGTTGACATCATGGGGCATGATGGGACTTCTGTACTGTATATGAACCGACAGCTGACGTCCACACAGGCTGTGTGGTTGTTGTGTTGTTTTTATACAGCATTTTTTTTACCAAATGTACCAACTGGTTGCATTACCGCTGGCTTGGCTAAAGGGAATAAATGAATCATATGAAATGGTGAAATCAAAACAGATGATCAGGCCCTGTCTACATCCGAAAAATGGCTCGACTTTTTGGGGAATTGGCTATTTGGAAATGCCACTGCATACAATATGCACCTCTGTCAACAACAATTATTATTTTATTAATTATCGTTATTACAAAAAAAATTGCCACCTGAAGGCCCTTACACACCGGGGACATTTTATTATCTTATTGCATTTTTTATCTAATCTAAACGTGCCACAGTTAGCCACGGTTGGCTAATTCCCATCTACAGTCTCTAGCCGGAGTGTTAAAAGGTAAAATGTTAAAATGTGATCCACTTTGTCTGTCTGTCTGTGTGTTATGCAAATACAACAAAAAATATGAATGGGGCTTTTCAAGCGATGTGGGCAAAGATGTGGCGAAGATATTTAATCTAGAGCGAAAACAGAAAAGACACTATCGTATAGAGCCCTGAGGTACTCCGGTCAACCATAGCTGAGACTACTGGACTGCATAAACACAGTCCAAACTGATCAACTCACTACAGGAGCCATGTCCACCACTACAAATAACAGGATGTCTGTCATCTTATCAATCGTGACGTTTTTCTGACAGAAATTAATGCAATTCCATAGATTGTGACTATACCTGCAAGTAGCTAAAGTTCTCTCTCTCTCTCTCTCTCTCTCTCTCTATGAAGGGGAACATACCAAATAACACATGAGCTTTACGGTGACATTGTGCTGAAATTAGCCATTGGAGCAACATATTTTTTTGAAACAAGGTCGATTTATCACTGCAAATAAAATCAACCTGTAAAATCAACCTTTAGGCTTATAGTTAGGATAATATTGATGTTTGGATTAATAAAATCGACGTCCGACAAAGTTGATGTTTCAGTACAGCAATACAAACGTGTGTGTGTGTGTGTGTGTGTGTGTGTGTGTGTGTGTGTGTGTGTGTGTGTGTGTGTGTGTGTGTGTGTGTGTGTGTGTGTGTGTGTGTGTGTGTGTGTGTGTGTGTGTGTGTGTGTGTGTGTGTGTAGGGGGCTGGGCGGGCACAGCCCCAGGAGGGGGGTGACTGGACGCTTTATCACCCGATGGCCAACCTCTCAGGATGATGCATGACGCACAGCAGGACACGGCACACACACCTCTGGGACCACCACACACACACACACACACACACACACACACACACACCTGAGGCAAAGTGGTGGCTTCTGCCCGTGTCACATTCACAGGTTTGGGGGAGAAGGGGGGTTGCTCGCATGCGTGTGTGGGTGGGTGTGTGTTTTTGTGTGTGTGTGTGTGTGTGTGTGTGTGTGTGTGTGTGTGTGTGTGTGTGTGTGTGTGTGTGTGTGTGTGTGTGTGTGTGCGCGTGCGCAGGTTGCCAAGCCAGCGTTACATTTGTGCCTCATCACAGTGTTATTATCAACTAGTAGCAGCTGGTGACAGGCACTGGTTTGAGCCTCATTACCGGTTTGGTAACAACTGTTACAGAAACGGTGATGAGGCAGAAGTGTGTTTTCTCAATGTGATCACATGAGGACCGAGTTGACAATGCAGACTTCTCAGACGGGGGGGGGGGGACGGGGGATGGGGGATGGGGGGGGATTGATGCGCTCATTGAGAGACAGAGACAGACGTCTCCAGCCACAAATCATAATAAATAATCAACACTCAACTAACACTCCCCGTGCAAGTACATCATCTCCCCCTAATAAGATCACCTCATCTGTCCTCATCTGCCTCCAGTGCAGCTCCTCACCCCGATCGGCAAACCCCAAAAAACAATCAACGGGATGATGGATGAATCAGCCGCTATAATTACGGATAAAGAAATGCGTGGTGTGTGCCGAGTACTGCATAAAAAGAAAACAAAAAAACTGACACTGACTCTGATGTGCAACATGCCACGCATCATGGAAAAAGTTACAGTACCCGCACCTCATCTCCGTCAACAAATGGCGGGGTGGGGGTGGGGGGGGGAGCGCGCGCGCAGTAGCTTTGGCTCGGAGGCCCCTAAAATATTTTGTAATGGCATCCGTGGTGAGGGGCCCATCTGCCTACCATTCACCGCCGCGCCCCCACACATAAACGCTGGAAATGAGGAATTCCACTTCCCGCCGCTTTTGTTGATTTGCCAGCCCGTAAAAACGAGAAATCGGGAGGAGGGGAATTTAAAAAGAAAAACGTCTCTGGCTTGTATTGTATCGTTTACGTGAGCTCTGGAGACGCTTAGACCTAATTACATCATATCTTAATTCTGTGTGTGTGTGTGTGTGTGTGTGTGTGTGTGTGTGTGTGTGTGTGTGTGTGTGTACGTCGCTGTGCACATGCAGCAGGAATGTTACAAGCTGAAGGCAAGAGCATGTAAATCTCCTTGAGATTCAGTGCAGTCGTTTTAGCATCGCTGCTGAAAGCTTTATTGCATTGTTTACCTATAGCTAAAGTTTATATTTACTTTTCACTTGACTGCATGAGTGCATTGTGAATAAACGACAATTGTTGAAAGAGATTTTATTAGATAAATGAAAGAGAGATGCTGGGGCTGACATGCCATACCATTCGCAGGCCATATTCGAACTTGTATTTGCTCACAGTACTCCCGATCCAAATCTAACCTGCACTACCAAAGCTGCAATCTGCAAACTTTATGTCCCATCTCGGATCCAAACCGAAGTCTCCCGCGAGAGACCAAATGTTTACCGCTTGCTCAGGGGGGATATTGAGCTCCAGGCAGTACTACTTGTCAGGCAGTTCTACTACGGGGTCTACATGACTCAATGGAAGAGCAGGGAGACTACTTCCAACCACTGCAGATGTGCTAGTTATATTGTATTGATACTGTATCTTACAGATCGGCTATAAATTATGTTTCCCCCCCCCCCCACTAAAATAAGTTCTGGGTTGCAGCTTTAAGTACGTTATTAGATTACATAGAATATTGAGTGTATGCCATCTCTCAATCACTTCAGAATGGAGCTGGATCATATGAGTATCAGACGAGAAGAGAAGACGGGCAATTTCAAAAGTTATTTTTCATTTTCCATGATCCCAGCCATCGCCATGCATATACTGTAGCCTATAACACATAGCCAGCAGGTGTCACAAAAAATGAGACGTTGGCTTTTTATTACTCATCCAATTGGTCAACAGACGGACCAGAGAAGGGGTTGTGAAAAGAAGAAAAAAAAGAGCGGTCTGGACAGCGAGTGGCCTCGATGTCCGCCCCCTCGTGTGGTGACGATCGCACCGCCTCCGGACCAACAGACACACTGACCGGTCACAGCCAACCCGAGAAATAAAGAAATAAGAAAATAAATAAGTGGGATGAATAAATGAGCAGGAGAGAGAAGAGGAGAAGCAGCTCAATGCCACCGCGCAACTTTGGCAAGGACACAAAAAGAGAGTCTGGATAAACAGCCTCTTTAGCTGGACAGACGGTGTGCTTATAACCAAATGAAAAAATGAAAAAAATGAAAAAAAAGTCATTGGGTCCCAATATGGCAGCAATAGGCTCTATGCACAACAGCCATATTGTGAAGACATTCACAGGTGTTACCAATGATACTAATGAAGGCTCTGTTCCATTCTGGTCAAACAGAGTCAGGATGCTGATGTTGTGCATGTTGGCTCATTGGAAACACTCTTTTACACCTGTGGGTCTCAAAGTGTAGACCAGGGACACTCATCTTTAAGGGGTTTCCAAATGGCCCCTTACGGGTGTGTAAGGGTCCATTTGGTTCCATTTGTACACTCTGAGTTATGGGGTTGTGGAAATTGAGAAATCTGAGAACCACCGTGCTACACTAAATGGAACAGAGCCTTCATTAGTATCATTGGTAATACCTGTGAAGGCAGAGATAATATGGCTGCTGTGCATAGAGCCTATAGAGCAACAGCCTGAAGTATATCAGTATGCACGGCATACAACACAAGCAGCATCCACAGCAAAGAAATACAACACAGGGTTAAGAAATAAATGAAGAGAAAGTGGAAAACTGGCCATGAGGAACAAGGCCTACATGGACAGAGGTGTTTCCAACAAGCCAATCCATATGAACCGATACGGTCACCCTGTCACAACTCAACCTTCAACAGCAGCCACTGTGACTGTAGATTCACATCGTCCTTCAATCCCTAATGACAATTTTGAATTAAAGGCTCTTTAAAGGGAATAGCAAACCCACACATAGGCCAACTGAAATGACCCAAGAGTCACATACCCGTAAACTGTATACCCCGTCACAACTTCACGGCCTTCACCAGCAGCCACAACACAGCAGCCATAATGCACTGCAGATTCCCATCAGCCTTCAATTCCAGAGCCAGAACCGTCACTGAACATGTTTCGTTGCCACACAGTCGCGCTGGCTCCCACAATGACAGCAATACAGCAGCAGCCTGAATCACATTAGCCCATTCAATCCGGGGGACGCATCTGTGTCATTTTAGATGTATTTGAGCTATTAAAAAAATAGCTATGAGCTTGCAGATCTGCTATTTTTTTTTTAAATTGTGAAAATGCGTTCAAATCTTTGAATATATATATATTTTTTAAGGCGAACATTTGTAAGTCAAATCTTTGCTTCTGGGGGATTCTACACATGTCTGGTAAATCCTAATAGTTTTTGGAAAAATCTTGCTGTTGCTATAATATCAGTGGTTCTTTTTCCATGTCAAGGACCCCCAAAATTATATGCATTTGGCCACGGACCCCCATCTCAAAATATGTTGTTCCAGGGACCCCCCAGAAGCAAAGATATGAGTTAAAAATGTTCACTTACAAAACATACATATTCAATGATTTGCACACATTTTCACGATTTGTCAACAAAAAAATAGCAGATACGCTACCTTGTAGATCTGCTATTTTTTTGAATAGCCCCAAAGGAATCTAAAATGACAGAGATGCGTCCCCGGATTGAATGGGTTATTATACACAGCATCCATCGCAAGCAGCAGCAAAGAAATAAAGAACAAGGTTCCTACCTTGAGCTTCTACTTGACTTCGGGTGCAGTACGTTAGTCCGACAGCGCATTCCTCCGACTTCATCGGTTGTGCAAGCGATGGCCAGGGTCAAACTTTGGAACACATGGGCTGTTCTCATCGCACTGCAGAGGACAGAATACTGTTGAGTGTCTTGTATGAGTTACAATATTTCATTATTGATGCATCTACACGAGCAGTGGTTGATTATATTTTACAAATTGTTCTTCAATGAACACACGTACACTGCAGAATGCACTGTATTTTGGTTAACTTCCTATATTTGGTTCTGTATAAAGCCTGATTGCGTTCACACCCGTAGCGAACCGGCCCGTGGTTCGCTTGGAAGAGGCTCTATTGACAGCAGCCATAGTATGAAGACATTCACAGGTGTTACCAATGATACTAATGAAGGCTCGGTTCCATTCTGGTCAAACAGAGTCAGGGTGCTGATATTGTGCATGTTGGCCCACTGGAAACACTGTTACACCAGTGGGTCTACAGTTGGGGTCCAGGGACCCTCATGGGCTTCCAAATGGCCCCTTACAGGTGTGTAACTCTGAGAGTGTACAAATGGAACCAAATGGACCCCCTAAATGGTTAAACCAACCAAACAGTCCTGGTGTGAACGCACCCTGAATGTGCAATATTTTATATCACCCCAAATTAATCAAACTAATTCAAATCAGTGCATTGACTTCTAATTTACAAATGAACAGAACATTTGCAAACCAATATCTTTTGTCCCTTCTTCAGTTCTTCATAATAGTAATGTTCCTTTTTAAGTTTAATGCTTCCAATAAATTAAAATGTATTAAACCAGTCATATCCAACAAAAGAAGCAATCTTCTGTGTGGTAAAGACAGACTGCCTTTCCCACTTTACCTTTATAGCCTCACAGGTTCCAATATATTTCTCATGACTACATATTATTTTCTGTTTACCATATACCACATTCTTATCATACTATCATACTATGACCTTTTGCTACATATCTCCATTACATTTAGTCACAACCTCATGGTCAGCACCAAACACTTGTTTGCTACAATGCTAGCTACATGGTAATCAGGGAGTTTGTTTGTATTCACATCTTGACCCAGTTCAATACATCAACATTAATGTCACATTCATTTCCTTTTTTACAAACAACACAGATACAATTGGTTGGTTGAAACATAACCACTTTATTAATCCGAACAGTTTAAAGCTCATCATCAATTACTAGACACAAACACATACTTGCCATATCCTCTTCCTGGTCTGAGGATCAGAAAAGAGTATCACATGACCACAGTGCTCCTTATATAGAGGGGCATTGTAAGTGGGGCATACCACTTGCCAGGGGTGTGTGAATTATGCTGTGTAATATATATACATATATTCAGGAGGAAAATAATTGTGTTGCTAAAAGCACGAGTAATACTCATGATACCTTGTGCTATATAAATAATACCTTGTGGATTATAATGATTTCTGTAAGGTTTGGGAAATGTTTTCTTTGTTGATTTTCACTTGTGATGAAGGTGAAGGTATTTAGGGAACCTGTCCTTTAAGACAGATGGTTGAGGCCAACCATCTGTCAATATCACAATGTATTATTTATTGTATGGTTTGTATTAATAATCCAAAGTAAACAAATAAATAAAATGCAAATTGGAAATGCATGCCCCAGCCAGTTATGCAATACCTGTCAGAGTCTGTCTGTCTGTGTCCCTTTTATGCCCATTTGGTGATTTAAACTTAGTCTATTTGAAAATAACTAATCTACAAGCTGATGTACAAAATAGCTGATCTAGAAGCACAACGCAACGTGACTTGTAGATCAGCTATTAGTATTTGAATAATCTCAATTTGATATAATACAAGTATTTTGATGCCAATACTGTTTCAGTTTCACCGTTGTTGTTTTTTTGGAAACTTACAACTTGTTTTGCTTTGATGTAATAATAACGACACCTGAACCTTGACATTTTGCAAATTACAAATAAACAAAAGCTTCAGTATGAATATCAACATTAACCTCAATTTACTTTTCTTTGAAATTACAAATTAAACTGTTTTGAAATTACAAGCACATAAAGCACTTGATACCACAGATGTGTTAATCTTATCTTTAATATCAAATTCAACAAATGGCTTTTGTTTGAAATGAAATTAAACATAGCCTAACTATAACTCATAACTAAACTAACTATCCTAATTATGTGTCAGCCTGGGCCAACCACAAAATGTTTTAGAATTTTGGTGGAATTTAATTTGTCTCTGCTTGTGCTCCTCATGTCAAGAGTGTGTGGTTTGGTTGGTTGTGAGGGGGGGGGGGGTTTATTTACTGCTCATTGATCCAATCCTGTGTAGGGCCCGCCTACTGTATCGGGTAGTTTGAACACACACAAATAGGCACGCACAAAGGCAGTTTCCGTATCCTGTCTAAACCGGATTTGCAACCTTTAAAGTGAACTGATCCTGATAGCATTGTTGCGGACGCATGCACAGTTGCGCACCACAGACAATGTTGACGCCGCGGCTTGCGAGTGAACGAAACCTCCCCGTGGAGTAATTAAACACCACAAACAGCACGGAATACGTTGACACAAACACACTGGAACGATGTAAAGGCACTTCATAAGAAAACTAACACTTAAGTTGATTTAACTTTAGTACATGTGTTTTATTGGTGGACATGCGTTCGTGGCAGGTTATAATATAGGCTTTTGACAGCAGTACCGGCCCGTTCCGGCCCACTTTCACCCCTGAGTAACTGCCAGGTGAGTACAGGTGATGGCCCCACATGAAGACAAAGCCATACATTTGCATTCCGATGGGCGAGTGTCGATTCACTGAATGGACTCGGTGGTGATCGGCTGTGTGTCTGTGACGGACGATGAGCCAATGGAAATTTTTCACGGCACACCCAGTCATCTCAAACGGCACACCAAAGTGCCCGCCGGACCCCGGTAGAAAAACACTGCAATACAATATAGGCCAGGGCTCTTCATCATGGGGTCCGGGCCCCCTAGGGGTCCTCAGAGTTACTACAGGGGGGGGCGCCAAATCTCTGTGTTATAGGAACTTTCTTTTACATTAACCACTTGAACCCCAAGCATCCCTATTCTGAGGAAAACATTAGCCGAAAATAAGCAGGCATGCAGGTAGGCAGGCAAGCAGGCAGGCAGGTATGCAGACAGACAGACAGACAGACAGACAGACAGACATGCAGCCAGGCATGCAGGCAGGCAGACAGACAGACAGAGAGACATGCAGGCAGGCAGGCAGGAAGACAGACAGGTGCACAGAGTGCGGGGGAAGAAGCTGTGTGATGTAGTTTATGTATGCCGGTTGGACGCTGCTACCAAAGTGTACACAGACATTAGCATAAAACAGCTTTGCATATGATCTGAGCACTTTTAGAGGCATCGCAGAGACGACAGACAGAGAGAGAGAGCGAGAGAGAGAGAGAGAGAGAGAGAGAGAGAGAGAGAGAGAGAGAGAGTTGAGGAAGAAAACTAAAGCTCTTGGTATCTTGCAAGCCGAGGGGACAAACGCACTACTGTCGACGACGCCTCAACAACTGTCCCCACACACACACACACACACACACACACACACACACACACACCCCCAGCCCCACCCCGGCATAATGGTGTATAATCTCCCCTCATGCAGCCGAGGTGAGCTCAGCTTTCACAGCCCGCAGTAGAGGAGAGCGTACAACAGCATGGCATGCATGCTCACGCACGCACGCACACACGCACGCACGCAAGCATACACACACACACACACACACACACACACACACACACACACACACACACACACACACACACACACACACACACACACACATATGCTCTAACGTGCACACGCGTACCTTGGCACTAGACAAGGAAAGATTTGAAACCTACACGACATCATGATGTGCTGTGTGCTACCAGCAGGGACGGCCCTGATGGCAACTGTATGTGTGTGTGTGCGTGCGTGTGTGCGTGCGTGTGTGTGCGTGTGCGTGTGTGTGCGTGCTTGTGTGTGAGAGTGCGTGTGAGTGCATGCGTATGAGAGTGCATGCATATGTCAAAATCATGCATGTATATGTGTAATATGTGTGTGTGTGTACATAAAACAGTGTGTCTGCATGCATACAGTGTGTGCATGAGTGCCTGCGCTACCCTCACCGTCTTGGTCAAGGCATTCTCACACCCGGGCTATCAAACGGGTGACGGCTGGGGAGGGATTGAATCGGTTGCATCACATTTGGAACCGTTTCCGGCCACGCTGTCTCACAAAACAAAGTCATATTTTGACTTTTTAGGACAATTTTGACCAAACGCCAACATGTGACGTGAAGACGGGGGGCAAAAAAGTCAGGATATGACGTTCGGGGAATATATGATTTACATTTCTGTGCCTATCATGACATTAGTCGGACGCCGCTGAGTCGGTTCAAAGCGGACTACACAACGCTCGGTATGGCGACTCGCTCGCTTTAGCTCGCTCGGCCGTGCCTCCTGTGGCTCAAGTGCGCTTGGGGCGGCGTGTCCCGGGCGGTTTAAGCATTTTTTGACGGATATTCAAAAACGCGGAGAACTGGAGTTCCGCGTTGCTAAGCGCGAAAGTCCTGAAAAGTCAATATATGACTTATTTACGGTTCCATTGAATGATTCCTATTAAATATAGGAATCATTCAATGGAACCGTGTCCCCGCCATCTCAAGCGTTTTCCGCTAGCTCCCATGTTGTCCCATGCCGTCACTGTAGCACGGCTTGAGAGTGAGAATAATGTCACCTTGGTGGGCCCGGATCAGTGTGGAGGTATTCTGAGCGAGATCAGCCATGACATCGGGCTCTCGTCACTTCTGTGCGGTCTGTCACTTCTGACAGGCCAACAACAAGCAAACAAACAAATAAATAAACAAACAAACACGCGCACGGCCGGCCTGTGCGTCAGCATGGGCGCGCATCTGAGCCTGTGCATGTGTGCATGTGTGTGTGTGTGCATGTAGAGTTCTGCACTGCTCTTAGCTCATTAATGAGCACGCGCTAGTGAGCACAGGATCTGATGCGGCGTGCCGGAAATAGCAGACCTACAAGCTATAACGTCACGCCAGGTCGCGTCGCACCGTGAGCTTGTAGGTCTGCTATTTTCGGCGTATACGACTGAGCATAAACCGGGCTTATAACGTCTCGCGGCGGAGACGGGGACACGTCTGGCAGTTTTTCACGGCCGTGTATCATGTTCTGCACGTTCTCTCCCCACTGTCTCTGTCTGTCTGTCTGTGTGTCTGTCCGTATCATGTTCAGCACACTTGCCGAGTGTCTGTCTGTCTGTCTGTCTGTCTGTCTGTATCATGTTCAGCACACTCTCCCAGTGTCTCTGTCTGTCTGTCTGTCTCTCACCTTTCCTGCGTCAGTGTCTTTCTTGCAGTGTTCCCTCAGGCAACTCTCTGTGGCTCCCTCCATCACTGTCTACTATGCACCCCCCTCCCCCGTTTGCTCTCTCTCTCTCTCTCTCTCTCTCTCTCTCTCTCTCTCTCTCTCTCTCTCTCTCAATTCTGTTTCGTCTTTCTCCCCTGTGTTCTCTCCTCTCTCTCTCCCCGTCTCTCCGACTCTCTCGCCTTCTTTCGCTTTCCTTTCACTCGTTCGCGTCTCTCATCCCTTCTTCTTTGACTCAGTCTCTCCCTTATCCGCAGTGCTCTCCTTCTCACTTTCTTGTCCTCAAACATCTGGCGACATCATTTTGAACTACACGAGCATGCATGCATGCACGCACAAACAAACGAACATGTGTGTGTGTGTGTGTGTGTGTGTGTGTGTGTGTGTGTGTGTGTGTGTGTGTGTGTGTGTGTGTGTGTGTGCAGACGTGCGTGCATACTTGTGTACGTGTGCATGTGTGTTGTCTCAGAAGTTTGACACAGTAAATAATAATGCCATATGCTATTTGACCCTTCCCATGCTGCGTTAACTTTTATCTTATGATGATTTAGATGCACCAGACTAACTGTGCAGGCCTTTAATTGGTCCTCATGTTAGCTTATTAGCGCTAGCACAACAGCGCTGCATCGATAGCTCGACGCGGTCTTGACAAGCGGACAGGGCCGTCGACCGTGAGTTCATTTGTTAATGAGATCAGTGGGGCCAGATAAGCATTTAATCACATAAAAAATAACATTACTTAATTGAATGGGGTCCCCCAGGGCTATATACTAGGTCCACTAGTATTTTCCTCTACACCATGGGTTCCCAAACTTTTCAGCCATTGACTCGCGACCCCACCTAACCCTGGAGGTCATTTATGCATATAAACTTGCACGTTTGGTGTGCATTTGCAATGTATTAAAATGGTAAAATGTACTATTTGTAATCATTTTTAGAGTGTATCTCATCCATTCTGTTGAATAAAAAAAATCACACCCAGTGTGAAGAGAGAGTGGTACCTATCATGAGTTCATTTCATTATTTTTACTCAATTTAGTAACTTTCAAGTGCTTTGACTTGAATGAGTTACTTTTTACTGTTTCTACTGACTTTTACGTGTTTTTACTCATTTTAACATCTTTTACGTATTTTTACTCATTTGAAGTATTTTTACTCATTTGAAGTATTTTACTCAGTTTAAGTATTTTTACTCAAAAGTGTGTGTGTGTGTGTGTGTGTGTGTGTGTGTGTGTGTGTGTGTGTGTGTGTGTGTGTGTGTGTGTGTGTAATCAGTGTAACTGGTTGCATCTTTGTGTTGCAATCAGGCGCAGCTGTTGAGGTCATGCTCAGGTCGTGCTCATACGGACACCCAGACACCCATACGGACACCCATACGGACACCCGGACATAACATACGGACAGACACACGGACAAAGTCAGTCCTTGGAGTGGCTAGCACCACTCAAAAAAATATATATATATGTTTTTAAGATATGATAATTTTGCGACCCCACTGTCAGTCCCGCGACCACAAGTGGGGTCGTGACCCCAACTTTGGGAACCCCTGCTCTACACCACTGCTGGTTGTACAAACAAAACAAAAAAACAAGAGTGACAATCACTCTGTTTACCTGCTGGTCTGTCTGTCTGTCTGTCACGCTCTCTCCCTCTCTCTCTCTCTCTCTCTCTCTCTCTCTCTCTCTCTCTCTCTCGCTCCTTGTCGCTCTCTTCCTTGTTGTGTCCTCTCCTTACACACACACACACACACACACACACACACACACACACACACACACACACACACACACACACACACACACACACACACACACACACACACACACACACACACACACACACACACACACACACACACACACACACACACCTTTCATCGTCATCCGTCCGGTTATTCCCTGTGGCATACCAATCAGTGAAATTTTGCAGGTACAAATGTGTTTTGTGTGTGTGTGTGTGTGTGTGTGTGTGTGTGTGTGTGTGTGTGTGTGTGTGTGTGTGTGTGTGTGTGTGTGTGTGTGTGTGTGTGTGTGTGTGTGTTTGTGTTTGCGTGTGTGTTTGCCCCTCACACCAACCCACCCGTCGGGCCAGGTTGAGTGACAGACGGCCCCTGTAATAGCAGGTGTTATCACGGTGATGCTGAACAGCTTGCTTCTCCTCTCCCCAACTTTAGATTTTGGTCCCGGGGGTCCCCTATTAGTATTTGGGGAGGGGAGGGGGGGGGGGGGGCGAGGGGCCTGCATGGGCCCTAGGCACACGCCGCAGTCACACTCACTCACACACACGCACGCACGCGCGCACACGCACGCACGCACGAGCATGCACGGACGGGAAGACGGACGGACGGATGGACACACGCACGGACGCACGGACGCACGCACACACTGCAATTAGGCAGGAGATAATGGACTGAGAATGATGGTCTGTTTGGAGCAGTGACATAGAATGACAACTGAAGTGACAAATGATCAATATCAATTATGTCATTCTGTTTTTCACAACAGTTAATTCAATTTTCTCATCTTGTAGTGAATTTGCCAAATATGAAAATAATAAGACCATTCATCAACTAATCTATCAATAGATAGAGAGGAGAAGCATTTCAATGTGGGAGCCAGCTGAGAGGAAGAGAGAGACAGACAAGAGGGGGAGAGAGAAAGAGAGAGAAGGGGGGGGGGGGGGCGATGGAGAGAGGGACAGAGAGAGACCTGGCAATCAACATGAAAATGGAGAACAAATATTTGCGGATGGGGAATCAGGAGGAGAGGTGGGGACAACGGAGGCACGCAAATCTCTGTTTTAACACACACAGGTATTTATACTCTGCTGAGTGTTGTGGCGTGTTCTTAGTGGGGTTTATTTATGTATTTGTGTATGATATTACCATACACAATAAAATCATGAGTGTCAATGTGTACACTCTCTGAGTTCCAAGTAACACAAACACAAACCATGCTGTACAAAAAGCAAAAAGAGAAGAGAAGAGAAGAGAAGAGAAGAGAAGAGAAGAGAAGAGAAGAGAAGAGAAGAGAAGAGAAGAGAAGAGGTCTAAAAAGTGGACTCTTTCCCCCGTTGCCCTGAGATAGAATTTTCTTTCCGGAGATAAAGTTGATGAGCTGTGGGGCATTAGCTCTGCCCCCTCCCCTCCTCTCCCCTCCCCCGTTGTGTCCATTCCCAGAATCGATAATCCGTTTATAAATATGTTATTAATAAAGGAGTTAAGCCGCATATATATTTCATGGCAGAGGAAGAGACTGGTCTCCCTCATGGCAAAAGGAGGGGTGGGGTGGGGGGGGGGGGTTTAGTCAGCCTGTATCACTCATTTATAATTAATCTGCACCGCTTGGGACTTGGCGAATTAGTAATCCCGCTAACTGAGAGAGAGAGAGAGAGAGAGAGAGAGAGAGAGAGAGAGAGAGAGAGAGAGAGAGAGAGAGCTGTTCACTGCATGCGTTCTTCTGCCCATTCGGTTCCCAGCTTCCATTGAGAGCGTGCTGACTAAGGGGAGGTCTCTCTCTCTCTCTCTCTGTCTCTCTCTCTCTCTCTCTCTCTCTCTCTCTCTCTCTCTCACGGTTGTAAAAATTGATTTCAGGGCCAGTCTTTGTCGCTGGAAGCTTCTATTTCTCTCACAGAGAGAAAGTAAGGAGAGGAGTGAGGGGCGCGAGCTGTGACGGGCCAAGGCCCGGCTCAAGAACGTTCTGGTTCTTCTAAACACAAATGACAAAACACACACTGCAACAGAGATGGAGAGATGGATCAACAGACAGACAGACTGTATTTCAAACATTTGAGATAAGTTTACGTCTTGGCTGTAGCCTGCACATGCAGGACCATTAGAGTATCGTGGAAACATCATATGTCCAAAACTCATACTTTTTAAGGATTCAAATTAAAAAATAGCAGAAATAGATTTTCGCCGCGTTTTGATATTTTTGATACTTTTGTGTGACGCTGTAATATGATAATTAATTTACAAAATACACAAAAAGTTAGCTATGGAGACAGCCCAACAGATTCCAACTATAGGTACTGAATGAACATGCAAACACAAAGACAGACATGCACACGCACACGCACGCGCACGCGCACACGCACACGCACACACACACACACACACACACACACACACACGCGCGCGCGCGCGCGCGCGCGCACGCACGCACACACACACACACACACACACACACACGCACGCAGGCAGAACTGTCCTGGCCTCCCATTGTTCTTCGCTAATCAGGAAGTGGACTGACTTTGCTATTTCTTTCCGCTCCGCCCGTAAAAACAAAAGGATTCCGAAAAAAAAAAAGAGATGTGAGGAAGCCCTATCGGCCCCGCCATCTCACTGCCGGCAGCGCGAGGAGGGCAGCCAGTGGGGGAGGGGGGAGGGGAGGGGAGGGGAGTGGGCGATGAAAAAAGAAAAAAAAAAAGCCCTGATCGCTGCAGTATGGCTGCGGGCGAGGAGAAAGACAGTGCTGACAAATGCATTAATTACTTTATCAACTTCATTTCCCAATTAACCTTACACGCCACCTTTCAGGTAAGCCAGCCAGCCAGCCAGCGAGGCAGCCAGCCAGCCAGCCAGCCAGCCAGCCAGCGAGGCAGCCAGCCAGCCGAGGGGAAGATTATGGCTGTGGCTGAGCAGCAGCGCAGGGCCGGCTCCGGTGCGAGCAGAGTCCTCCGCTGTAAATTAACCCATTCAATCCGCCCGGGAACGCATCTGTGTCATTTTGGATGTCTTTGGCTATTTATTTTTTATTTTTATTGTGAACATTTGTACAAATCTTTCAATATGTATATATTTTTAAAGCGAACATTTGTAACTGACAAATGTCCCAAACATTTTTTTCTGAAAAACTATTGTTGCTATATCAGTGGTGCTCAAACTTTTTCATGTCAAGGGTCCCCAAAATTATATGTTTTATCCCGCCGAACCCTAGCAAAATATGTTGTTCCAGGGGACCCCCCCAGAAGCAAAGATTTGAGTACAAAATGTTGTTTAAAAAAATATACGTATTCAAAGATTTTCACAAATTTGAAAGATTTTTCTAAAATAGCAGATCTACAAGCTCGCAGCGCGGCGCTATGAGATTGCAGATCTGCTATTTTTGAATAGCCAAAGTATAACAAATAATGGTTATAGCTAAAATCTTAAAAATGACACAGATGCGTTCCCGGTCTGAATGGGTTAAAGAAAAGAAAAAAACTTACCAGGAAAGCAAAAAAAGCGATCGAAAGAAATAAAGAAAGAGAGAAAAAGCAGAGGCGATGGATTCTAAGGAGGACAATGGCCTCCCCCCCCTCAAAAAAAAAAAGAAAAGGAAAAAGAAGTCACAAGGAAAAGCGGGAGAGAGGTACATGAGGAGATAACGTCGTCATTAGCATGCATTTAGACTACCCCCCCCCCCCTCACCCAATCCCGACCGCCATTGATAAACACGACGTCCGGCCTTAATTAATTTGCTGTTTGATATGTGTTTTCATTTACCGCTTTCATTTGCATTTTCAATTATTACTTCACATGGGCGTGTCAGCCTTTTGAAGGAGCAAATTGTCTTCTTCTTTTTTTTTATTCTCCCTGCCTCGGCTTCCTCGTGTGACCGCGCCGCACGTGGCGTTGTCGCCGTCGCCGTCTCCGTCCGGCCACTTCTTTGATGGAGAGAGAGAGAGAGAGAGAGAGAGAGAGAGAGAGAGAGAGAGAGAGAGAGAGAATAGTCTATCTAAATGCTCACAATGCTTCGCTTTGCGTGAGCTTGTATTTCAGCTGAATGTTGGCCTATTAAGACATGACCATAGGGACAAGAGGGTTGATGTGATTAAGGACAGTGTGATGATATAGTGTCAATGGATGTCACAGCAGTATTAGTGGTACTGTGTATGCCAGTCCACAAGTCCATATCAAAACTCATATCAAAGTGGGGTCCAGGGACACTCGTGGTTCAGGGGGTTCTAAATTGACCCATACAAGTCTGTATCCATTTGGTCCTATCTGTACACTGTCAGAGTTAACGGGGAGGCCCTTGAAATGTACACGGTTGAGAACCACTGTCTTAGAGGATGCTCCCTAAGCTCACTGATCATTTTGTGTGCGTTTCTGGAGAGGAGCACTGGTCAATGTCGGATCGCCACCGCGTCCAGTAGACAGATGAACCTCAAATGTGGCAAAAGGCCCCCACCCCCCACCACCACTGTTCGATCCCCGGTTTCTCCCTGGCTTATAGTCTCTAAGTGCCCCGAGTGAGACACTGAATCTCATCTGCTCCCCGGGCGTTGTTCAACACTTACTACTGCTCCTAATCGTTAGGATGGGTTAAATACTGTACAGCAGATACGTTCCAGTTCCATGTGTAAATGTACCCAAAACAACGACGAAAGGAGACATCTTTATTATTTATTTATTAACATACGGAACACCATCTATTTTTTCATTATTTTATTTCCCGGCTTGACCTCTTGTGTCCTATACTTAAAACTTTTGCGTTGAAAGTTGAGGAAACCTAAAAATATTAGGCGCAGTGA
>NC_139957.1:5994796-5999796 GCF_963454915.1 Gymnoscopelus microlampas
AGGGGGGGGGGGGGGGGGGGGGGGTAGAGAGAGAGAGAGAGAGAGAGGGAGAGAGAGAGGGAGAGAGGGGCTCGGTTTCATCAATTTAGCCTCACACGTCTATAAACACACACAAATAAAACAGTCACTTGAACAGATGCATACCGCCATGCATAATGCATGAAGCCGTGTAATCCTGGGCAAACACACACCACGCTATCGTGTCATTTAAATTGGCCAGCTGATGTAACCAAAAATACAAACACAAAAACAGAGAGGAGGAGGGGGAAAAAAGAGAAAGAAGAAGAAACGCCATACAGTCGCTCTCAATCTATTTATTGTACTAAATGAATTTAAAATTAATTTCACGTGTGGTAACAGAAAATAAGCTGCATTAGCGTCTCGTGCGCGTACATACATCTATGGATGCCAACCTGTTCGTCGGCCTGTTATTGTGTCTTCGTTGTGAGAGATCTCCTGAGCCGCCACAAGAGGGTCCTTTGCTCTCACAGAACAAGTGTTCTCTCACCTGGAAAACACCCCTGTTGTCCCCCCCCCCATTATATCCCCATTCACCCCTTTCCCCGCTATTCTTATGTTTGTTTCTATTTATTCTATTTGTGTTTTAAGTGGTCATTATAGTAATGTCCAAATATTGATGGATATGTACAGTATACAGTGGTGTAAAGTACATGTACTCAAGTACTGTACTTAAGTAAACATTTGAGGTACTTTTACTTTACTGGAGTATTTCCAATTGCCTATACTTTTACTTCTACTGGCAAATATTACTTTTACTACACTACAATTATTTGAAAATTATATTTGCAGATATAAATGATTAAATAATAAATCATACATTAACCACTTTATCCCTATTTTATACCAAGGCTGTTTGAAAATTAAGTACATTTTGATACCAATACTTTTGTACTTTTACTCAAGCACATTTTTGAATTACGGACGTTTACTTGTAACAGCTAGAGTAGCCTACTTCTACATTGCAGTATTGATGCTTTTACTTAAGTAAAACATTTGAGTACTTTTTCCACCACTGACAGTATACAGTTCTTTCCCATGTCTGTTCCCAGTGCTATTACAAGGATTCAGAGAGTGAAGTTTTCTATTATCACTGTGGTAGGGTGTTGGTAAAAAATCTGGGGTTCCCAAACCTTTCTATGCCAAAGAGAGCCAAAGAGCCATAGTATTTGGCTGTGGCCCACCTACTGTGAAATGGCACACAAAATGTTTTTGTCGATCTACAAGTGCATGATGCGTTGCATTGCGAACACACTGAGTACTTGTAGATTGGCCATGTTTTGTTTATACTTTTACTATTATGGGAGAAAAAACAATCTGACAATAATGGCGAGAGAAAGAGAGAGAGAGAGATTGGCAATATGAGAATGCTTGTCGGGTCAATAAAGCATAATTGAATCTGAATGTGAATTTGAAAGAGAGAGTTTGTATGAATCCAGTAGTCAGTATTAAGTCAGAAAGGATATACAAAAAAGGGAAAAAGAACCCCGATATGGAGATCTCTGTATTGTAATGCTGATAAAATCACAGCAGACTGTGATGTCGTCCTCCTCTCCGCCGGTCAAGACGTGCTTGTATGATTTTCATTTTGAACGACGGCGAGGCTATGCTTATGAAACGTCGAATCAGCGAGGTCGCCTGCTTATCTGTTCCGGGTCAGCGGCGCGCCTTTCTGCACTCATCGCGTTAAATGCCGGCAGAACAAGAGAGAGAGAGAAAAGAAACAGCTCGTCTTCCCCCAGCCCGTATAGGTAGATAGAGAGAACGATAGCGAGGGCGGATTTGTATCTTTATTTCAATCATGAGGACCCACAGCTTTCATTGTCCTTTCTTGTTCCGGTCCGTATTTCTATCTCTCCTCTCTCTCCTCCCCCTCCCTCTTGTGTGTGTGTGTGTGTGTGTGTGTGTGTGTGTGTGTGTGCGTGTGTGTGTGTGTGTGTGTGTGTGTGAGTGTGTGTGTGTGTGTGCGAGCGCGAGCGTGCTTTTTTTGATGTGTTTGTCTTCACGGCTTCTGAGCGCTCTGTAATTCCACGTGGCCACAACAGAGGCGACGGTGGGCGCGGTGAGAAAAAGAAGCATTTCCATATGTGCAAATTAGGAAGGCTGCGACTACCCTCCAACATCCCCGCACCCACCCACCGCCCCGAACATCTCTCTCTCTCTCTCTCTCTCTCTCTCTCTCTCTCTCTCTCTCTCTCTCTCTCTCTCTCTGATAGAGATAGCAGCATGGCCTACTGCCAGGACCCTACTAATAGCAATCAAGGGGTTGGGTTTATATTGGCTCCACACTTTGGGAGGGAGGGGAGGGGAGGGCCGGGGTCTCTGGTGCCGTTATGGAGTCTCCGCACCCTGAATTTTGTACTCATGCCATCCACCGCGCGCCCCAGGGTCCGTTTAATTAAGCCCTACTGTATATATACTGTACTTTGCCGTGCAAAAATATCCAACCGACGAGCTTGATCATTGTGAAGTTGTAGATGTCATTTCATTATTGTATTTTACATTTTGTGAAAACTTTGGAAAATTTGGAAAAAAAAGTGGGAACATTGCTCTATTCTGACAAATGTCGAGACATTTCGGAATTTTCTTTGAAATCATTTTTAATGACTGTCCAATGTGGAGTGACGCTTCATGTCATGTTGTTATGGGACTATACTCTCAAAAGTTACAGCTTGGGGAAATTATGCGTATTATGATCCTATAATAATGATAACGATAATGGTAATGGTGATGATAATAATCCTTTAGCCAAAATGACATTAGTTGAGTCTGACAATTAGTGGGAGATTGGAAGCGGTTACACCTGCAGTTTTATTGCCTCTTCATGTGTGATTGTTGTGGTGAATTATAACGTGCCACTGCTCATGCTGTCACACAGACAGAAACACTGATGTTAGCAGCTCATTTGTTTTAAGGAAGAGAGAGAGAGAGAGAGAGAGATGGCGACAATTAAAGCCATCCATCCCACGTCTTTTCAACACTTTTAATTGCAAAAACGTATCGTTGCTGTCGGGCAGAAACCTCTTATCTCCATATCTTACATTTTTGTATTTTTTTTTCGTAAATGAACGCCCCTTGATCATACTACAGCGTCACACAAAAGCATCAAAAGCAGATTCGCAATGGCAGCGCGTTTTGAGCTTGTAGATCAGCTACTTTTGCAGTTTTTTTTATTTGAATCCTGAAAAGCAACAGTTTTGGACATGATGAGGTTTCCCCTCGACAGAGACGATATACAGATATGCCATTTCAAAACTTCAAATGTCCTGCCATCGCCAAGACATTACATTTTCAGGGGATTCCCAGGGCAATAAGAGGGACAAAGACGGGCATTTAAAATGCTGAATTATTTTGATGATCACTACTTTTATGATGCTAATTAATTTGAGCAACTGGTCAAGGACCTCTTCAAATCACCTTTCGCCTCATAATGAGTCTGACACCTTCTTCAACACACATTCTTTTGTACTCATGTATATGGATGTCTGTTGAAGGGAAAAACGGGGGTGTGTAGTGACAACTTCTTTTCAGGGGCAAAACAGTGCCTTTTTAAGGGCAGAACAGGGAGGAAAAAAAATGCATTTTCAGGGCACTTTCAGGGTAAGAACAGTAACGTGTGAAGTTTTGAAGTGGCATATCTGTACAATAGGATGTGATGTGATGATACATACACACTGATTGAAAGGTTTAACAAGGTATAGGCCTTCCAGGTCTAAGTGGGCTAACACACATGTACGGCATGTTTACTTGCTAATAAATGTGTTTGATGTTGATGCGATGACTGTAACTGTGTAATTTAGATAGCATGTTATGTAGACAGATGCTAGGTTCATTTATTGACCTGGCTTCAATTTACAGATTATTCATTTTTTGATGTTATACTGTTTAGACTGATGAAAGGTTCTTGGTCTACCTATGATCCTAAATTACTATATCTATGCATTTGATGTATTACCTCGGGTTCATCTTTCTTAATGTAAATCGCTCTGGATTAAGAGCATCTGCTAAATGCCTAAATTGTAACTTGTCAATGTTAACTGCATACAAACAGCCTTATATCACATACTGTAAGTCAGAACAGAACTGCATTGTTCTGCAGCTGCAGGTTATGCAGAATCCTCTGAATGGGCCAATAAGACGGGCGTCTTACCAGCCTCAAGACCCTCAAGAGTCAAGACCCTCAAGACCCTCCAGACCTCGCGCATTGACAAGTGCGCCGTCCAAGTGCGCCGTCCAAGTTGGTCAAGCTGTCCTTGGCGGTCTTGTTGGACGGCCAATTGATGTAAAAACCCCTTCTTTATTGGAATAAATTCAAAAGTTATTCGTTTTAACAACAATAAAACAACAAAACACGTAATGTGACGTGTTGCGAGCTCGTAGATCGGCATTTTTTTGGCCTGTGACGCCGTTGCAGACAAAGAATGAATCAGGCTATGTTCCTTTTTTCATTATAATTTTAAAAACATTTTAAAAGAGCAAAAATAGCCGATCTACAAGCTCAGATCTGCTATTTTCTCTGCAACACCCTTGGTGTGTAGGGCATTAATTTTCAAAAACATAACATAAAAATGAAATATGGAGCTACAAGGTTTCTGCTCAACAGTAACAGTTAGCTTAGCTAGCTTAGGAGCATATCAGTTCACCCATTGGACAAATACATGTTATTTGGGGGTCCTTGAGATGAAAATGTTTGGTTAAAACTACATTAGGAACCAAGCCCAAATAAGCAAGTACACTTTAGAAACAAGCTCAAAAACCCTACCAATATTTACAAGCAACTTCACAGATCAAGCCCAAAGTCGATTATGAGCAGACATGGCAACACTGGACAATACTGGAGTAGGGCCTACTGTGGTACACCAGGAATACCAGTGTTGCTAATAGAGATGCATGCTGTGGTATGTGTGTTTTGCTGCTATGCGCTATAGTATTCCTGACATAAATAACTCCATTCTGTCTCAGTGGACTGGGATCATTCAATC
>NC_139957.1:6007296-6062296 GCF_963454915.1 Gymnoscopelus microlampas
TGGACAGCAGAGATATAATATGTAGTCAACTAAAAGTAAAACATTTCAGATGACTAAAATATGACAAAAAACAAAATGAATGTTATTCAAAAGACTATGACACAAACTAACTCACCAAAAAGTGTCGGTTTGTGTATGTGACCGTTCTCCCCAAATCTGCATGGCCACATGGGACGTCCGGTTACGGTTTTATATTCTTACAATTGTTAATATGATAGTATATGGACAGAAACAGCCCGTAAGAATGTCAGTACTATTTCCTTTTGTGCTTTGAGTGCATTGAAGTACTGTACTTTCGTACTTTTACTTGAGTAAAGATGCACTTTTCCCAGTCTTTTTTTTTTCTGTACTTCTTACTTGAGTGCAGCATGTGTCTACTTTGCCATCTCTTCCTGAGACATCAAAAACTCTACTCGCAACAGTGGGAGTGGAGAGAGAGAGAGAGAGAGAGAGAGAGAGAGAGAGAGACACACAGAGGGAATGGGAGGTGGATGAGGAGAGGAAGGGAAGAGAAGAGATCGAGGGAGGGAGGGAGGGAGGGAAGGGAGGGAAATGGCACTTGATTGGTGACAAAAGATAACAAGAAGTGGCTGCAGGGTGCCTTGCAGAACTCTTGCTGTCTCAAAGTGGTGTGAATGGACCCCATCTGGTTCCGCCGCGCAAGATGGTGCCACTCTGCCGGGGCGAGGGGGAGGAGACGTGGATAATAAGACGTCCATTCTGGAACGACTCGTCACACACAACACACACACACAACGCACGCACGCACGCACACACACACACACACACACACACACACACACACACACACACACACACACACACACACACACACACACACACACACACACACACACACTCAAATGCACCCCCCCACCCTCCCATACACACAAATTAACAAACACTCCCTCTCTCTCTCTCTTTCTCTCTCTCTCTCTCTCTCTCTCCTTCCTTCGCCCGTCCAGTCCCGTGTGGCCTCGTCAACCCGGCGTGGGATCCCCCCGAAGAGCTCTCAGGGCCGGCCGCCCGTTCTCCGAGTCCCGGGCGCCACGCGGCGTACACTTCCACCAGACCAATTTAACGTGAGAAAAAAACGACGTGGGCCCGTAGGGGCTGGCAAGAGACGACGGGATGCGAGCGGCGGGGATGAGCGAGATGGAGAAAGCGGTGGCGGACGGGCAGGCGGACGGGCAGGCGGGCGGGCGGGCGGGCGGGGGTCTGTGGGTTGCAATGATGCCGGGGCATCGGAGGGCTAGCCGCGGTGTCCATCTGTGGCTCGCATGTTGTTGTTTTTTTTGCACGCGGGGGAGGCCACGGGGGGCTACCACGACGAGGTTGCACCGGGGATGAGGGGTGGTGGTGGGGGTGGGGGGCGTTTTTGGCGGTGGCGGGTGAGAAGGGAGGGGGGAGGGGGCTTAAGAGGTAATGGAGAAATCCATTTTTCGCCGCGGTATCACCAATAAGTGACTCGATGTGTGGCCGTCTGGCAGCGCCGGTGAAGTATTCTTTTTTTTTCCCGCCGCTTGTTTGTTTGTTTGTTTTACGGGTTCCTATCCGTCGCCGTGGTCCTCATCGATTCTCGACGTCTGGTTGAATGCCCGGCGAGTGCATTTTCGAAGACCCTGAAGGAAGAGAGAGAGAGAGAGAGAGAGAGTACAGTAGAGAAGCATTTGTGCGAAACCGTTGAGTGAGCTGACTGTAAAAGCCCCTCTGTCTGTCTGCACTGTGTACTCACAATGTGAACGCTTGCACGAAAAGAGAATGCACAAGACACGGACAGACAGACAGACAGACAGACAGACAGACAGACAGACAGACAGACAGACAGACAGAAAGAAAAGGAGAGGAGACAATACAATGGGAAACAAGAGAGACAGACGGAGCGCGTCCGTGAGACACCTATAAGCAGGAGAGTATGAGGAAGTGTGTGTGCAGCACACGGGCACATGTGAGCAGTGGTGGAAAAAGTACTCAAATGTTTTACTTAAGTAAAAGTATCATTACTGCAATGTAGAAGCACTCTGTTTGCAAGTAAAAGTCCGGAATTCAAAATGTACTTGAGTAAAAGGGCAAAAGTATTGGTATCAAAATGTACTTGAAGTAACAAAAGTAAAAGTACTAAAATGATTTACAAGCTTACAACACGTGTTTTCACAAGTATAAAATAGGTATAGTATAACATAAAATGTTTGAAAATAGCAGATCTACAAGATCACAACGTGTCGCATCGCGACACGTTGTGAGCTTGTTGATCGGCTATTTTCAAATAGCCGAGGTACAAATTAAGTAACTAGTAACTAAAGTTTTCAAACAATTGTAGTGGAGTAAAAGTACAATATTTGCCTCTGAGATGTAGTGGAAGTAGAAGTAAAAGTATTTAACATGGGAAATACTCCAGTAAAGTCAAAAATCCTCAAAAGTGTACTTAAGTAGTACTCGAGTAAATGTACTCAGTTACTTTACACCACTGGTGTGTGGCACATGTGTATACATTATACACTGCATGTAGGTTAAAGTGAGAGGGAATGTGAGGATGATGGCTCCCGGCTTAATCACGGCTCATTGTTTTAGATGGCAGAGGACAAAGCGCGCGTGATTGCACGCGTGATTACGCTAAAACAAGGGTAAGAGGAACGAGGGGAGAGATCTGAGCATTCCACCAGAGGAGAGCGAGCGAGCAAGGCCTGCTGGGTAACGGAGGACGGGGGGGTGCGGCCCGGTCGTCATCGGCGTTTATTGGCGCGCCTTCGTCGCCGTATACCTCATCAGCATCATCTTCACAGCCGCCATCATCATCATCATCATCATCGCTTCTGCTGTTTTAATATCACGGCCACCCTTGAGTGCCTTGGATACACAAACCAATCGCCGCCTGTGTTTATAGGTTTCGAGAGGGGGCTCTCTTTTACAATCACTTCACCCCGGCGGAGCCGGCAATCACCGATTGAACCGCCAAATCAAGTCTTGTTTGACCTGGGAATTCTCTCCTCCGCTGGCAAACCACCCCCCCCCCCCCACATGGGAAAAACGCACAGGGTGCAACAACATCTGCCAACGATACAGGCCGCCACGCTTTGTGTTAGCAGGAACGGAGGCGGGGGACTGTTTGCTTTGGAGGGGGCTCACAGCAGGCCCCCGCGGGCAGACAGCTATGGCACCGTATACACAGCGCGTGATTGTACTGTAAGCCTCGGCTTCTTGATCCCATTTATTGTCGTTATTTCCCCGGTTTAACTGAGCGGGGCAACGGTAGCATTTAGAAGCAGGGGTTCTCGAACGTTTTCATGTCAAAGGACCCCCAAATTGATATATTTGGCCAGCTGACCGATTTATCTGAACATGTTTTCTACCAGGGACCCCCGGAAGAGAAGATTTGTGTTAAAAAAAATTCAGGGGTTTTCAAAAAGGTTAAACATTAGCAGATAAGGCTCGAAGTTGCGAGCTTGAGACCCCACTTCGAGAAACACTGATTTAGAAGCAGGAGTGGAGGTTCCCGCGGCCCCCAAAAAAATAAAAAATAAATAAAGGAAGGAATAAGGAATAAGACATCGTTAAAACCTGAACGCAGATGAGACATTTGACTGTGGATCACAGCTTTTTGACAGGGAGCCAAAATGGACGCACATCGAAACACAAGCATGAACACCTATTACATGGGGTCAGAAAATGAAAGCGAAATGAGGTATAGTGTGACAAATACATTATCATCATCATCGTGTGTGTGTGTGTGTGTGTGTGTGTGTGTGTGCGTGTGTGTGTGCGTGTGTGCGTGCGTGCGTGCGTGCGTGCGTGCGTGCGTGCGTGCGTGCGTGCGTGCGTCTGTGTGTGTCGTCCAGGAGGGCCTTGGCACTCCGTTCGCCCGGCGAGGTGTTAACCGAGTGAGAAACGCGGCGCCCAATAGGACGGCTGGCTCGCCTCCACCTCCTCCCACCAGCACCATGCCCCCCCCCCCCCCCCCCCCCCCAACTTCTTCATCTGATGTGTCAAAAGAGAGAGAGAGAGAGAGAAAAAACCTGAGACCGGCTAGACGAGGTCACCAGGGAGCACAGATGCCGCTCCGGATTGAAGCTCCCCTTGCTGTGGGGAATGGTGTGTGTGTGTGTGTGTGTGTGTGTGTGTGTGTGTGTGTGTGTGTGTGTGTGTGTGTGTGTGTGTGTGTGTGTGTGTGTGTGTGTGTGTGTGTGAGAATGTATGTAAAGATATTCAGATGTTCTGAAAAGTGAGGGATTGTGCAAGGCATCATTCATCACCTCAAGGGTGTGTGTGTGTGTGTGTGTGTGTGTGTGTGTGTGTGTGTGTGTGTGTGTGTGTGTGTGTGTGTGTGTTGGAGTGGGGAGTGGTTCAGGGGGGGTAAGATTACATGCATAGCCATGTGTCCGTCCACTTATAACAGCAGTTCCCAAACTGGGCCCCCTCTGGGGTGGGGTGTTTTTTTTTCAAAAAGTTTAAAAAATTGCAGATCTATTAGCTCACAACACGTCACTTTCCAAACGGCCTATCGTGACTTCTTGGGACAAATGTGACCAAACGTTGAACGTTTAATTGGTACCCTTCCAGTCATCTAGTGCCATCCCGGGCCAACCCAGGTCCGCAAAAAAAATGTTAAAACGACGGAGACACAACGTCTAAAGCGGAGCAGAGGCAGGAGAGGCACCGCAGACCGAGTTAGGTGAGCGAGTCGCCCGGGACGAGCGTTGCGAAGTCCGCTTCAGCTGACTCAGCGACGTTTGAGTTATGTGCCGATAGAGACAGAATCGTAACTCATATCCCCCCTAATCAACATGTGCCGTTTCCAGTCAAACGTTTGTCAGATGGAAGAAGCGGCTCCGAGGGGAGAAGAAAAACGGTCGGGGTGTGTGTGATGTGTATGTGACGGCGAGCGGCGGAAGGAACCCTTCTTCTTCCACCGACCATCCGACCGCCCGACCGTCCCTCACCCCACCCCACCCCTCCCTCCCTCCCCCCGGCACTCGGATGGATCCCCCCACTCTCTGCTCTTTGTCACTGGACACCCGGACCTTCAACCAAGGGCACCGTGGCAATGGGATCCACGGCCCCCTGCGCCCCCCCCCCTCCCCACTGCCCCGGAGCCCAGACGTTTATTCCAGGGGCAGAGCTGATCGATAAGGAGAGGCTAGAGATATGCCATTACAGGTGAGCCCAGACCTTGTGCCATCCTAGCCTCTCCTTACTAGAGGACCCTGCCCACTCAGCAATATCTCCACATATTGGGGAGCGTGGTAAGGTGAGACGAGGCCATTTGTTCTTTCAAGTGTTTCTGGGGGGGGGTGGGGGGGAGGTCCTGGGAGGGTTTTCGTGATCGTTAGGGCATCTAAAGCGTCGGTCTAACCACACCCATGCCCCTGACATTGTCTGTGGCTTTTTGGTCAAACGAAATTGCATATCAAATTCGATAATTCAATCCCCTACACCCCCCTATCTCCAACCCCCTCCCACCCTGATGCTATCGCGATGCGCTGCCGTCGCGGGGCGCGCCGTCGTTCGCAAACGAGGCGTTCATTATTCCTGAGGTGTCAAAACTAAACTTTTCAGCAGTGGGTTGAGGAGGAGGGAAAAAAAAGCTCTCTCATCATCCTCATCGGCGCAGGGTCGAATCAGTGCTTTCTTATCAAGTTTGTTCCCTGGGAGTCTATTCTCCTGCCCACACACAAACACACACACACACGCGTCCTCGCCCGCCTCTTCCATTACGATGCCAAGGCTACGCGTCTGAGCGTCTCAAGAGCGTTGTCTTCCCTCCCGAGGAGCGGCCAAACGAACGGCGGAGCTTGCTGGCCGCCGGCGCCTTTCAAGAAGTCCCTGTGTCCTTTCAAGTCGGACTGAGAATAATAGCAGTAATAATGACGGGTGACGTGAGAGAGGATAGTTATCGCCGTTGAAGCAAATAATAGTTCTTAATGCCAGTGCTAATGGGCAAAAAAATAGATTCCTTCTTTTTTTCATTTTCTTTTTCCTGGAGAAAAAGAGCAGTTAAGAGCTCTCGTTTAGAGTTTCTCCGCGTTAAGGAGTGCAGGATAGTGGCTCGCCGCTAATGGCTGGAGCGTCGCTCTCACTTCTAAAGTGGCATGGAGCGCTGGGGCGACTGTCCATCTTTTTTTTTCCACCGTCAATTCGCGGAATTGAGGTTAACGAGGACCGTTTAGCATTTGAAGGGCAGTGGGAGAGCTTGCTGTGACTGGTCATACCGTAATTGTCACGCAGCCCACGCGGTATTGGTGAAATAGTTATTTAGAAGGGCAGGTATGAACCAGCTAGAGGAAGACCTTTCAGCAGTTGGGGGGGCAGCATATGGGTGTCGCCTGGGGTGCGATTGAAGTGGCAATATTGTTATTTTTTGACTCGATAACTCAAAAGAAGAAGTTTTCATTCAAAGTGTGAAAAACAAGTTTGAATACAGCTCAGCTTGGCAACTAACCCACATATTACATGTAATTGGAAAGCTAGAAAATAAATGAAAAAAAAAATAATAATAATAAAAATACACAGACATTATCTTTGGCAGTTTGTCGATTTGTGTTTTTCAACTGCGAAACTACTTTTACTTTTATAGCTTCTACCTTTCCTCTTAACTTGCCACCCACATACTCTCTCTCTCTCTCTCTCTCTCTCTCTCTCTCTCTCTCTCTCTCTCTCTCTCTCTCTCTCTCTCTCTCTCTCTCTCTCTCTCTCCTCATGTCATGCTAGGCTGCTAGCGGAGCGGGTCTGCCTGCATGCTCTTGTCCTTGACTGGCTGGTCACAGAGGACATGTGGCAGACCAGGTCATCTTTCAGGGGCTAGTGGCTGGAACTTGAACTTCTAACATTCTTTAGTAGCATGGAGAGCCCCTCAGGGAGGCTCATATCAAAGGGGGCTCCTTTTTCCTCTTCCTCTCCGGCTCTTTTTTTCCCTTCTTTTTTTTCACTGAGTGGGGAAGGGGAGGGGGGGGGGGGGTCTGCGCCGCTTCTCCTGTGGATTTAGGAGGGGTGACCAAAAAAGGGTAGATTTTTTTGTCAAGACTTAGGACAGAATGATGCATGTCAATCGATACATTATAAAAGGATTTGGTAGGTTTTTTGGCACCTTGTAATGTATCTCTCACTGTAGCTTGCCCACTACTCCTCTGTGTGTGTGTGTGTGTGTGTGTGTGTGTGTGTGTGTGTGTGTGTGTGTGTGTGTGTGTGTGTGTGTGTGTGTGTGTGTGCGCGTGCGTGCGTGCGTGCATGCGTGCGTGAGCGTGCATGCGTACGTGCACGTGTCCACCCCTCAATCTCGTATGGTTAACTTTCAACACACACACACACACACACACACACACACACACACACACAGACAGACAGACAGACAGACAGACAGACACACACACATACACACACACACACTTCCCAAGGCACTTCCCACGACATAAAACCTCATATTATTGACCATTAACACTAATTTCATTCTCTGAACAAAATAAATAAGCATTTTCCACTGAAAAAAAGATTCTCAGTAAAGATAAACATATTCATAAGATAAATACATTTGAGGAGTATAAGTTTTCCTTGAGCAATGCTTTATTCGGTGCTTCACAAATGTGTTCTTCATCGGAGAGAGGACCAGCCAAAAACAACACCCTGTTTTCAGACTTCTGTTTTGAGTAGGCTATACACGAAGAATAATGGTTCTTAAATGGTTCATTATTTAAGAAGACGATATAGTTTCACGAAGAACCATCACCTACTGTACTAAAGAACCTTTTTATTTAGTGAATTCTTCTTCATGTTCCTCATATAGATCTATGGCCGCGAGGGTATTGCAAGTGGGCCCCCAAATAATTGGCAAAACACAAAGATTTTAAGGTTAACCAATAAATAAGAACTTAAGTATATATTAGTTCCATTGATCCGGGGTGTAACACAATGGATTGATTGATCATTAAAATAAACATGCTCTGAAAATGCTTTCAATATTTTCAAGAGGGTCATAATCCAGAAAAGGTTGAGAGCCACTGAGAACACTTATTTTGTCCTAGAGAGAGAAATGGTTCTTTGAGGCGTGGAGTTTGCATGTTGCATGTAGTAATCCTGGTCGCTACACCGCGTCCCCCATGACAGCTGGGGCGCCTGATGGAGGAGGAAGGAACTGGTTGGAATAACGTGTTCCTTCCACGCGCTACGTCCTACCAGGGAAACTCCCCCCTGTCAGGCGATAAGAAGGTCAGTTGGCTCTCATGCATTGAAGGAGGCATGAGCTCGGCTCTGGGCTCCCTAGGCTGGCGGGGGGAGTGTACCGCCCAGAATCACTTAGACAATTGGCACTGGGTGAAAAAGGGTTGCAAAATCGTGGGATGAAAAAAAAAAGTTCTTTGAGGCACCTTTTACCACTTAAACCCTAGCATCCCAATTTTTGGCATATCTTAAGACCTGGAACGCATCTGTGTCGCTTTAGATTTCTTTGGCTATTCAAAAATATCAAATATACAAGCTCATAACGCGGCACCGAGTGCCGCGCTATGAGCTTGTATATCTGCTATTTTTGAAAAATCTTGAAAACATATTTTTTTGTTTTTTTTTCAAAAAACTGTTAGGATTTAGAAAACATTTTTAAGAATCGCCTCAGGTCTTAATCGGTTAAAGGGCGAACGTTCGCCAACAGCAGATATTTTTGACAAAGACATTTGCTGTAGAGGGAAAAAGTTGAGCGGACCAAGTTACAGTATAAAGCCCAAACCAGTTGATGAGGTATATGGATACGGGTTCTTCCTAGAACCAAAGATTCTTCTTTCTGGAACCGAAACGGGTTCATCAGAGTGATGCCATGGAACAGTGGGTCCCAAACGTTTTAGCTCGAGACCCAAAAGAGAAACGTGATGTCTCCCCGTGACCCAAACTAGTGACAATAGCCGATCTACAAGCTCACTACGCGTCTTGTAGCAACACGTTGTGAGCTTGTAGATCGGCTATTTTCACTACTTCTTAAAAGTTAGATGTTCTATAATTTGTGGAGTTTCTCGGATTTCTTATTTATTTATTACATTATTTTATTTTAAAAAATCATTTGTTTTTAATTCATGAAAAAAGAAAATACTTTATTTAAAAAAAAGAAATTCAATTCAATTCAAAAATTGAAATAATAAGTAAAAATCCAACGCAGGAAACCAAAAAAAAAATAAAGGGATGTTTACTCGCGTTCGGGAAACAGTGCCATAGAATCAGTAGAGGTTTAAATTGTCCACTGGAAGCATGTGGCTTACTCGTTTGCTCACTGTCTGTATTTCCCAAAAAACTGTCTTAAAATAATTCACTCCAGACGGATGTAAAAATGTACTTGAAGTTTTACTTCTCAAAAGACAAAAAATAATATTCCACAGGTTACAATAATTGTTGAGATGAACACGGTAAGAAAACGGTATGCTTCCAAACTCCACTGTCTGACACTGACTGGTACTCACTGACTCTCAGTCCCACTGATGACAGCAGCTGAGTCTAATCATCAAAATGTCACAGTGACACAATACACACCTGTCCTTACTCAACCTTAATTATCAAAGGCCTTAATTAACAAAGGTACTCTGTGATGTTCTCTTAAAGCAAAAGTCCTCTTATGTCAATACTTGTACATACATATACCATGAAATAAACATATGAATTTAGCAATTATTTATCTTCTTCAAATATTTAGGTTTTACCATTTTTACTCAATACACATTAATTATGAAATATCAATATGAACTATATCTCTGTGGTTTGGCTTCCACAGAATCTATGGCGTCTCTCTGAAGAGCCAGTTTCGGTTCCAGATGGCACCTTCATTTTTCTGTGTGTACTCATGACGTCCCAAAGCCTTTTCCCTGCAGCCTCCTCTCATCGCAACTCATTTTAGAGTGTGTTTGAATGCAGGTGTTCATTGTTGACACGGCTCATGGTATTATGAAGCTCCGCACCGCAGTGCCGTCACTAATGCCTCCCACGGTGGTATAAAAAATTACAGTCCTAACAATGTCCTCTTTTAAAGTTGCACAGACTTCCTTTTTATTCACTACACCATTTTATCCTTGGCAGAAGGAGAAATCTAACTTGTGCTCTCTCTCTCTCTCTCTCTCTCTCTGTCTCTCTCTCATGCTCAGTATGAATACTCGAGAGAAAAGTGCTGTTGACACTTGAAGATTGTCAACAAGGACACATACACTAACCTTTCAGCTTTGTTTTCAGAGGTGTAAAGTAACTAAGTACATTTACTCAAGTACTGTACAATTTTGAGGTACTTTTACTTTACTGGAGTTTTTCCAATTTTCAGTACTTTTACGTTTACTCCACTACATCTCAGAAGCATATATTATACTTTTACTCCACTACAATTATTTAAAAACTTTAGTTACTAGTTACTTTGCAGATATAAATGATTACATTATATAACATACATAAACCACTGTAGGCCTATTTTATACCTAGGCTATTTGAAAATAGCCGATCTACAAGCTCACAACGCGTCGCATCGCAACGCTTTGTAGATCTGCTATTTTCAAACATTTTAGTACTTTTGGTACTTTAAGTACATTTTTATACCAATACTTTTGTACTTTTAATCAAGTAAATTTTGAATTCCGGACTTTTGCTTGTAACAGCGTACTTTTACATTGCAGTATTGATACTTTTACTTAAGTAAAACATTTGAGTACTTTTTCCACCACTGTTTGTTTTATTCCCAATGGTTGCCCATGGTGCATTCAGTTTGAGGCACATATTGCCTTTTGGTCAGAACCCCAGGAAGGCACTATGTGTCGTCCAAGTCCGCCCCCGGCGACAATATGCGCCTTCCAGGGTCACTCATAGACATTCATAGAATTCCTCAAAAGGCACCCTACGCCTTCTTAGACGTTCCATTGATAACACATTGTCGCAGAGAGCTACAGATAAGAGGGGTGGGTGAATGCGGAGGACGGCTCGGGGTACCGTCCAATGAGAGTCGGAGGTTGGGGTGGGGATCCCTTGTGATTGGTTTTGGGAAATTCTCAACCAATTCAAATTGTTTAGGGAAATTCTAATCCCCTCCCCCTTGTAATCGCCTACACTGGAGCCAATGTCAGACTGAAGCTCCACGCAGCTTCAGTCTGACAATCAGGCTAAGGTCGTCAGCCAGGTGATACTGCAGTGTCCAATGCCAAACGAACAGCCAGGCCATCATGGCTGCTGAATACGGTGCTTGCTACTATGTCTGTACATACTCCCATTACATTGGTATTATCACTTGTGTGACATGTGTGCATTTCAAAGAGCCTTTTCATGGAGAAAGTGTGACATTTGCCAGGTGTGAAATGGTGCCAGATGTGAAATGGTGTCATTTCAAACAAAGGCTAATCAGGCACGAACAGGGGGGAAAACACCATTTTAAAATAGTGAAACTAGCCAATCTATTTTCACTACTTGTCACTATATACACTATCACTACACTTGTGTGACACTCCTGTATTCATTTATGGGGGAAAAAAAGTTTAAATATGGAGATAAAGAGGTTTTTGCCCAACAGCGACACTACATATCGGCTTCTAGGTGATGTCTTTTATTTGCATAAGAGACTAAAGAACACTTTATGTTCATCATTCCCCCTGGATGATGAACCGACCCCACTGCCTTTCCTTTAATGATGCCCTTTGGCCAAAAGTTCAACTTGCACACAAGGTAAAAATTGAATGGGTGGATTGCCATGACTCTTACTGTGCTATTGAATCCTAACTGTTGGAGTGACCTGTCCTCTAGTGTCAATAGTATAAACAGCAATGTGTGGTCCAGTGTCTAAACCAGTGATTCTCAACCTGTGGGCCGGGGGCCAATTGGTGGGCCGTTAGGGTATTGCAAGTGGGCCCCCAAGTAATTGTCAAAACACTAAGATTGTGATGGTAATACAAACATATAAAAATTGTCATGGTGCTTGTTCTTTAAAATAAACAGGCTCTGAAAATGCATGCGGCCCGATACATCTGACCACTACATTATTCACGGTCAGCAGGTGCGGCTGCAGGGGTCTCCAGTCATTCATTCGTTCATCGTCCATGAAATTATTTATTAACCGTTTTATTTATTTTACTGTGCAGAAGATGTGTTCAGCCAGCAGTTTGTTTCCGCGTCAAACAATTGGAAATACTCCAGTAAAGTAAAAGCACCTCAAAATTATACTCAAGTACAGTACTTGAGTAAATGTCCTTTGTTATTTTCACCACTGCATGCAGGGTCGCCCAGTGATTCCAGTGTTGACTGTCGTTCTTGACTGTCGTTCTCTACACGTTCTGCACTGAACCGCAGAAGAACGTTTCAGGCTTTCTGATGAATGATTAGATTAGGTTGCAGATTAGATTAACTTGATCAGATCAATGTTATGGAGAGTCAATAGGAACAGGGAAGTGTTGTGGTTTATTTGGGATATTCATGCTAAATTAGGATCACAACTGAACCACTCAGTTCACCTATTATCAAAGGTACATGCAATTCCAAGCCCACAGTTCCACTAGTAATCCACAAAAGACTGAAAGCATCGTTGGGAATTATGTGGCGTGTTTCTTGTTCAAAATACCGTGGATCGCTATTCAAAAGTGGGTTAATATTTAGCGACCGTCTTTGTCACCTTCAAGGAAATAAATCCAGATTTCGGTGCTCAGAAGAGGGCTTTAAAGGAGAATTCCGGTCATTTTAAGTGTTATGTTTGATGTGTGTCAAATCACTTACCAACGTAGAAATGAAAATCGCGTTACTCCACAGATCCCCCTATCGACCCCCACCGTTGGCATAATAGGAGTCGCCCGCATAGCAGCAATTCGCCTATTTTAACAAATGCAAAGTCTGTTTTTTTGCTTCTAGTACTCATTGTTGAGTCCCATGATAATGTAACAGGCGCCAAAACTCCCGACAAGCTAACGGCAAATAACAGAATGAGCTAATGCTGGTTTGCCGGTTTCTCTCCCGACCTGGCAACCTGGGGCTGCCATGCAGAGAGATAAGCAGCCCCAGCGTTAGCTCGTTCTGTTATTAGCCGTTAGCTTGTCGGGAGTTTTAGCGCCTGTTACGTTATCATGGGACTCCACAATGAGTACTAGGAGAAAAAAACAGACTTTACATTTGTTAAAATAGGCGAATTGCTGCTATGCGGGCGACTCCTATTATGCCAACGGTGGGGGTCGACAGGGGGCTCTGTGGAGTAACGCGATTTTCATTTCTACGTTGGTAAGTGATTTGACACACATCAAACATAACACTTAAAATGACCGGAATTCTCCTTTAAAGCTTTAAATTAGAAGTTTTATGTCTCTGCCAGGGCAGGTATTTCACGGCCTCCATGATGGCCATGGGCTCTGTGTCCCCTCAGTTTGGCCATATGCCGCTCCAAAAAAATGACATGCACCACATAACCACAGTGGCCTTCATGTCCCCCGCCCATATTACCCCAGATGTTTTCATAGTTTTCTCCTCTGCATAATGTTCCTGTCAATACAGTTTTTTTAGACACCATGTGTCCTTTGTTCAGATCCAGTGAAACTCATGCACACATAACCAGTGGTTGGTTCTATTTGAAGCCTGGTATGAGCGCTGAAAAAACGGCCTATTTACGACTAGTTTGACACTGATCTCTCAAGACAGATTCTGCTAACAGCAGAATCTAGCACTGGTCTAGGCCAGAGTAGTGGTTCTCAAAGTTTTCATGCGGCGACCCCCCAAAATAATTTGAACTGGGGACCCCCCACCGTGATAAGCACTTGGAATTGAAGGAGTTTAGGCATTACATTTAGTTTGACTCGGTTCCACAGATATTGTGAAAATACCTGATCTACAAGCTCACAATGCCTCACAATGCATGTAGATCAGGTATTTTCACACCTTTAAACCTCTTTCTCAGGTAATATTTGACAATTTGGCAATAACAAGGTCTTCAAAGTCCTTAAATTGCCACCTCAGAGATGTGCATATACCCTGTATACACTTATACTGTATGTTGGTTTGTTTACTGTTGAATGAGAAAACAATGTTGCACATTAAAAAGACCTGGAACGCATCTGTGTCACTTTAGGTTTCTTTGGCTATTCAAAAATAGCAGATATACAAGCTCATAGCGCGGCACCGAGTGCTGCGCTATGAGCTTGTAGATCTGCTATTTTTGAAAAATCTTGAAAACAACAAACTGTTAGGATTTACAAAACATTTTTAAGAATCGCCTCAGGTCTTAATGGGTTAAGAAAATCAACTGGGTACCCACGCAAAATCATTTGGGGTCCCGAGCCACAGTTTGAGAACCACTTGTCCAGGCAACGCAGGAGACTTGATCAAACTCATCCTGACGTGCAAAAATTGCAAAGCTGTGACTGAACTTCTGAGAAGAGCATGACGGCCTCTATTCAAAATAGAGGAATAATATCTCGCAAAGTTCTTTCTCACCGTACAGAATCAAAATGTTAGTGCTTAATGACTAAAGAAGGCTAACTAACAAGCAAACAAACCCACCACATAAATGAATAAAACAGAATAGTAATGCTAAAGAATCAACCAACCTAGCAACCTTTAGTTCTGAGCCACAATCGCGCCTCCATATCTGCCTCCCCCCCTCCGCCCCTCCCCCCATCAGCATTTACATTTTCAAATCTGCATTTTTCATATAGATCCCGCCTTACTCTAATTTTAATATCACTGTTATTTCCCATGACACCTTTTGTTTTATTATACATTATGAATTTTCTCTCTCTCTCTCTCTCTCTCTCTCTCTCTCTCCCCCCCCTACTGTCATACTGTCTACCCCCCCCCTCTCCCCTCGCACCCCACCCCCCCAACACCCCTCTGCTAATCCCTGTGCCCACACCCGCGCTTATGAGCTGAAATATTTTATCAGGTGGAGCCCCTCAGTCAAACTTATCATTTTAATCTTATTTCAATAAAAAATATAATCTCTCTTCTTGGCTGTTTGACAGCAGCTAATGGTGCCCCGCCCCCCCCCCCCTCCCCGTTATCGTGAGGCAAACTTTGAATACAGAGGGAGACCACAAAATATATATAAAACATAAACAAAAAGAAAAAAAATCCGGCCATATACGTTTGCATGCATATACATACATATACATATACATATACATATACATATACTTATATACACGCACACACGCACGCACGCACAGACACATACACAGACACACACACAGACACACACACACACACACACACACATATCCCGCGCCCCGGATAACTCATAAAACATGCAGGTAACAGGTAACGCATGAGCCGAGAGGACAAAAGCATGGAGAGTATATGCATGTCCGTATGAATTTACATACGCCTGCATGGCCTTCGAGGCTCATCAATATCGTTACTCAAAAAGGCTGAAGCCTGACATTTGCACCTGTGACGCGCGCTCAGAATAGGCTCTATTCACAGCAGCCATATTATGAAGACATTCACAGGTGTTACCAATGATACTAATGAAGGCTCTGTTCCATTCTGGTCAAACAGAGTCAGGGTGCTGATACTGTGCATGTTGGCCCACTGGAAACACTCTGTTAAACCAGTGGGGTGTTGGGGACAGTTGGGGTCCAGGGACCCTCATGGGCTTCCAAATGCCCCCTTACAGGTGTGTAACTCTGAGATTGTACAAATGGAACCAAATGGACCCGTAAGGGTCCATTTATTGGTTCCATTTGTACACTCAGAGTTATGGGGGTCGTGGAAACCACTGTACTACACTAAATGGAACAGAGCCTTCATTAGTTTCATTGGTAACACTTGTGAAGGAAGTGAAAATATGTCTGCTGTGCATAGAGCCTATAGACCATCTACAAGCACTACGACGTGGCACAACGCGTCGCAGAGCTTGTACAGTAGATTGGTTATTTTTGGGGCGAGAGTCTTAAATCAAGCGTGAATGGATGCGTGTTGTTTTGTCTCGCCATTGTGAAGTCTATGATAAATAATAACACAAAAAACGGTGGTGTAAAGTAACTGAGTACATTCACTCAAGTACTGTACTTAAGTACAATGTTGAGGTACTTTTACTTTACTGGAGTAATTGTCTATACTTTTACTTACTCCACTACATCTCAGAGGCAAATATTGTACTTTTACTCCACTACTATTATTTGAAAACTTTTGTTACTAGTCACTTTTCAGATATAAATTATGATATTATAAAACATACATTAACCACTTTAGCCCTTTGTTATACATAGGCTATTTGAAAATAGCAGATCTACAAGGTCACAACGCGTCGCATCGTGACAGGTTTTGAGCTTGTAGATCTGCTATTTTCAAATATATTAGCACTTTTACTTTTGGTACTTTTAGTACATTATGATAACAATACTTTTGTACTTTTTCTCAAGTACATTTTGAATTCTGGACTTTTTCTCGTAACAGAGTATTTCTATATTGCAGTATTGGTACTTTTACTTACTTACTTATTGAGTACTTTTTCCACCATCGCAACTGTCAATGGGGGTATGTGTGATTTCTATGACAAACAATAACACAAAGACTATGTAAAACCTCTTGCTCCTGCTTCATCTCTGCCTCAGCTATAGGGGTCCTTGGCCTGAAAGAAGTTGAAGACCGCCGCAATAAAGTGATCCTTTACCTTGAAGCCGGTGTGCGGCTGTACCTTTTTAAAACCAAAATAATGGAACCCAAAGCAAAGTAACACTCCAGATTTAACGGCATAATTGTTTCCCGCGTAGGGGAGCGGCTGCAGACTTCAATGTGATTTTTCCTTTTTTGAACGGTGACGTGTACAGTATCACGGACATTATGCTTTACACGCCACGCGACCCCCCCCCCCCCTTTCATGGTTTTTAATGGCGTATGAATAATTTACATATTATCTGTCACACGGCGTTCCCCGTTGACGCACATTATCGTTGTCTCCTCCTCTTCAGAAGTGGCACAACGACGAGTCACACGGTTTTGGCCTCCGGCTCGTTGCTTTGAAACGTCAGGGACGCTGAAGTCTGAGGGGTGACGACGCTCTCAACACCGTCTGACAACTACAGGTGACACTGAGGACTCTCTCTCTGTCTCTCTCTCTCTCTCTCTTTCCCCCTCCTCATGCACACCCTTGCTTTCCCATCCATTGTCTCCTGGTGAGCACATCGTTGCTGTGAGGCATAAACCTCTTATGTCCATATTTTAACTTTTAGTGGGTTTTATTTGTACATTTACGCCGTATCTGTTCACACTGAAGTATCCAAAATGGCAGATCAGCTCGAAATGCTGCGTGAAGCGACACGTTTTGAGCTTTGTCGATCTGATACTTTTGTCGTTTTTTAATTTGAATGCTGATAAGTATATTTTGGACATATGAGGTTTCCACCCGATGAAATTTTAAAGACGCGGCCGGGGCTACATTTTAATTTGGCTTTTCCTTGCGGTATATACCCTCGCCGAGTCCCTCACCCGGCGACAATCCATCTCAAAATCCCCATCCCCCAAACAAAGAAAAAGAAAAAAAGTAAAAGAAAACGGGAGACAGACGTGAGCATCCCCGCCTCCCTAACTCTCCCCTCCCTCCCTCCCTCTTCCTCAGTCGTCTCCCTCCTGTTTTTTGAATATGTGTTTTCTGTTTATTATTAGCTGACTCGGTGCTTCATCATCCAGTGAAATTCATATCTGCTGAACATAAGGGAGAGAAACGGAGGCGAATCAATCTTTTGTGCTTGGGCAGATAAACAGAAGACACAATCAGAGAGAGAGAGAGAGAGAGAGAGAGAGGGAGGGAGAGGAGAGAATGTGAAAGATGGAGAGAGAGAGAGAGAGAGAGAGGGGAGAGAATTTGTAAGACAGAGAGATGGAGAGAAAGAGGTGGGGGGGAGTGAAAGACACAGAGAGAGAGAGAGAGAGAGAGAGAGAGAGAGAGAGAGAGAGAGAGAGAACAGCGACCGGAGGAGAAGAGGGCCACATCCCCTCGTCCCGGCCTGTGATGGATAGTGAGAGTAAAAGTGTGGGGACGGTATTATGTAAATTAAGGAGGCATCCGAGCATGGCCTTGATGATTATGGCGAGATGTGAGTGATGTTTTTTCTTCTTTTTTTTTGGTCGGGGGGGGGGGTCCCCTGGCGCTCCACCAGGGGGCCCTTGTTATTCCTTTCCCCTCCAGCCAGCCCCTGGGGGAGGGGGGGGGGGGGGGGGGGGGGGGGGGGCGCATTCCCGCGCATGACCCCTCCCCCTCACCCGGACGTCCCTATCGCCCGAAAACCCCCCCTGTACCCTCCGCCTACCCCCTCGCCAATGCCCCCTCTCCCATGGGAGCGAGCTCCAGAACAACAGCAACAACAACAACAACAACAACAACCAAATCGCAACAAGACATCTGTTTCATTTACTTAACAAATTATCTGCCAGGATTTTTTTTTCTCCCTCCTTTTCCCTCCCTTCTCCTCACCCCTAATAGGCCGTCGGGGGCCGATCGGTAGGCTATGGGGGGACAGGGAGAACGGGGCAACGGGAGAGATGGGGGGGGGGGGGGGGAGGTGATTCGGTGGAGGGCATTCCCTCGTCGTCCTTCCCGTCACCTTCCTCCACCTACTCTTGTTCCTCTTCCGTCCGCCTCCCCCCCGCCTCTCTCCCTCCCTCCCTCCCTCCCTCACCCACTCGCCCCCTGTCTCTTGTCCTTCTCTCCTCGCTGTAACCCCTCCCCGACACACACACACACACACACACACACACACACACACACACACACACACACACACACACACACACACACACACACACACACACACACACACACACACACACACACACACACACACGCACCCCACATCCTGCACCAAGCCCCCCCATCCCGTCTTGGGCGGTGCACAGAGGATTTGTTTTTTTTTTAGGGGGGCCCTCCCCAGCTCAAGCCCCCCGGCCCTGAAGCGGGAGGCCCATACCAGGCCCAGCCATCCCCTCCCCCCCCCCCCCCGGCAGGTGAATGCTTGCTCTTTGGGTTAGCGCTTAAATCAGAGCGCTGTCGGGGAGGTATGCGCCTGCGTCTGGGAAGGGGAGAGCGCGAGGAGAGGCCATGTCTGGTTCAGGGAGGACATTACCATAAGTACCATTACTGTCAGAAGGCATGAGATCAGTATCAGTGAAATATACTCCTTATACCGCCCGCCCCGCTACCGCATCTGCATTAACTTACAACGCCCCGGCCCTAATACTGACATTTCCAGCACTGACACCAGCCCACAATGCAGTTTGCTACCAGGAGTAATGCGGCAATATGTCGAACGCCGCGGCGCGTCGTCGTCAATTCAATCACGACCTCGACGGGGGGAAACGCCAGAGAGCGGAAGGTTGTACTGTTGTCCCCGGGAATTCGGTAGCGGCGATGTGACGCAGTTGTTTCTGTGTGTACAAATTAACCACTTAAGTCCTATTCGTCGTCATACGGCGGGATGCTGAAATAGCTACAATATCTACAAGGTCACAACGTGTTGCACTGTAATTTTGTTTTTGAAAATGTTTCAACCTTTCTGTCTGTATTGACGCAAACGCTTAAGTGGTTTAAAACAACTTTGTCGGATAGAGTCCGGGTCACCAAATGTGCGTTCTGGGGTACACGGCGCACAACTCAGCCCCGCGGCCGCCCACGGTTTGACGGCGGGTTTGAGGCGCTTAACCTCAAGTCAAAACGTTTTCCCACGATGAAAGTGTCCTCAACTGACCGATATTTATTATCCGAGGTTAACAAGACCGTGCCTCAGCTATACGCCACCGCCGCCCCCCTCTGCAAAACCCCGGCCCTCCATAAATCTCCCAGCATACCTTTTGTTTTCGCTGAGACACTTTGTTGGCAACCTTGATGCGAAAAGAAAAGAAGGGAAAAAAAAGAAACGCTCCCAGTGGAAACGGATAGCAAATTTACAGCGTACATAATTTATGTAGTGATTTTTAACATGATGCCACATAAATGCAGCGCCGGATAATGGAAACCAAATGTGGCTGCGTGGCCGTGTGCCGCGATTGCAGTCATGACCTACCCACCCTCCTCCGTATGTGTGTGCGCCTGTGTGTGTGTGTGTGTGTGTGTGTGTGTGTGTGTGTGTGTGTGCGCGCGCCCGTGTGTGTGTGTGTGTACTGTATGTGCGCGAGCGCGTGTTTGACATGCACCGTACGAGGCCCATATGGCGAACGTGCACTCACACGTGCGAGTGTGGTGTGTGTTTAACCTGAAAACCACCTCTCCTTCTCTCTCTCGCTCTGTTTCAAAGATAGTTATGTCCCTGTCTCTCTTCTCCTCCTACTCCTCCTCTCTTGAGATGAAGAGTTTAGCTTCCAGTGGGTTTTCTCGCGCTGCTATACAGGAGTCTCTGTACTGCATGAATGTGCGGGTGTCTCTTCCATCCACATATTTATTAGAGGGGGTGAGGAGTTCAGCCAAAGCGCTGAGACTTTGGAGGTGCAGTGCCGTTTGGATGGGTTGAGACGTGGTTCTCTAACCTTTTCACGTCAAGGACCCCCAAATTAATGTGTACTTGACCGCGGACCCCTATCTGAAAATATGTTGTGCCAGGGACAATAGCAGTTCGACAATCTAGGTGATGTACTGTATATAGGGTAATATATAAGTGGTTGAACAACTTTTGCTGGGGACCCCCTGGAACCCCCATCAAGGACCCCTGGGGTTCCCTGGACCCCACTTTGACAACCACTGGGTTAGACACGTGAGCCTGTGAATGGAAGGTTGCTGGTTTGAAACCACTACGTGCACAATAAGGCCCACCCTCAAAAACCCAGCTGCTCAGTCACCCTTGAGCAAGGCACGGAAGGCTTAAAAATTATCGTGATGCTACATTTTGCTGGGGACCCCCAGGAACCCCCCCCCCCCCCCAAGGACCCCTGGGGGTCCCCGGACCCCACTTTGAGAACCACTGCTCTAGTAAATGTACTTTGATACTGTCCAGCACTGGGAATCACTTGACAGTCTACTAATAAATGTCATACAGGGCCCGGACGGCTGGCATAGCGGTCTGGCACCTAGGCTGCTAATGCAGCCTGACTGTGTGTCTCCCCATTTCCTGTCAGTCTACTGTTTACTATCAATAAAGAAACAAATATATCTATATATCTTTAAAAAAAAAATGTCACACAGAACTTGACTTGGAACTCCATAGAATTGAGCTGAGATGGTCCGCTTCTGGAAACGTATTTGCTGAAATGTACAATGACAGTGTTTCTCTCTGGTCACCATGGCTGCAGCTGCTCTACACTAAGTCAGTGGTTCTCAAACTTTGTGTGTGTGTGTGTGTGTGTGTGTGTGTGTGTGTGTGTGTGTGTGTGTGTGTGTGTGTGTGTGTGTGTGTGTGTGTGTGTGTGTGTGTGTGTGTGTGTTGATAGAAAGACACAAGCAGAGAGACAACAGGCACCCTGGCTGAGATGAGCCAGAGGCCGAAAGAAAAACGAGGAGAATTAAATCGGGAGAAAATTAGGAGGGAAAACAAGAGAGAATACACGACAGAGGGAGAGAGAGAGAGAGAGAGAGAGAGAGAGAGAGAGAGAGAGAGAGAGAGAGAGAGAGGGCGAGATAGTTGAACTGGGCGCAGTCTCTGCCGTAGAGTCAGTGAATAAGAACACCTAATAGGATTACGGGGCTCACAAAAGGTGATGAGCGCATAGCGCACGCGCACACGTGCGTGTGTGCGTGTGCGTGTCTGTGTTTTGGGCCACAACCAACAGCCGAATTACAAGGGACTGTTTACAGAATGCCTGCACGCACACATAAGCATTCCCCTCTTATAAACGCACACACACGCACGCGCACACACACACACACACACACACACACACACACACACACACACACACACACACACACACACACACACACACACACACACACACACACACACACACACACACACACACACACACACACACACACAAATGCACCCACACAAAAGCACCCACATACAAGCCATGTGTTTGGCACCCACCGTGGCAGGCTCTTTACAGGGTCTGTTCTTTGTAAAACTTTCAGTGTATTTCTTTTCAAGAGTCCAATTTCTTCTGCGAGCGAAAAGCTTTGGCTCCGACAACACAGTTCTTTTCAATGCCCCTGGTAAACAGAGGGGGCACCGTGTCTATGGGTGTGTGTGTGTGTGTGTGTGTGTGTGTGTGTGTGTGTGTGTGTGTGTGTGTGTGTGTGTGTGTGTGTGTGTGTGTGTGTGTGTGTGTGAGTGTGTGTGTGTGTGTGTGTGTGTGTGTGTGTGTGTGTGTGTGTGTGCATGTGTGTGTGCGTGCGTGCGTGGAGGTCTTATGTTGAGCCCTAATACTGTACGATGAATTATTGAAGATTATGAAAAATTCTGAAATTTGCTTTTGGAAATGTCTCTTCTAAAATGACTTGGCCAGATTAAAAGTGGTTAAGGTTCAACAGCAGACATTGTTTTTACACTTTCATTGCGGAATAGCCCCCCAAAACCGGCAGCAGATGTGTGGTGGCTTGTAGCTAGGGTTGCCAACTACCTGAACCACTGTAACACTTGAAACCCCAGCATCTATATACTGGGGGGAACATAGCCAAAACCAGCCGATGTACAAGCTCACAAAATCGGTCCAACTCCAGATAGACAGGGCAAATGTACCAAACTTTTCTCAGCTGATCCTCATGTGAGTTTTTGTTAACCAATGGTCATTACCAAACTGTTGATCCTGGGGTGATTCTTCTTGTTAGAATCAATTTCTATAAAATAATTATATAATAAATAAATCTATTGATGAATTTATCTTTAGGTTATAAAATGTGTAGGCCTATATGAAATGATGATTTTAGATTAGATATTGCAGATAAATTAACTTTAAGTAATGCCAAGGCATGAGTTCTTCTCATCATAGCGAAGCAAATGGTCTGACTAAACCTAAATGTTGTAAGGTAGGCTACATGCTGTACTTTCCATAAAACTAAGAAATATCATTGAAAATAGATACACCAAAAATAAACATTTCAAAGACATTGGTGGTACTATATGGGGCGGCAGTGGCTCAGTGGCTCAACGCTGAACTCCTAATTGCTCCCGATGAGCAGGTTGGTTCCTTGCATGGTTTCCTCCGCCATCGATGTATGAATGTGTGTGTGACTGGGTGAACAGCCTGATCGCCAGAGAATTAGTATACATTGCACGGATTTGTGCACGTCATTCCGTGCATAGTCGCCTAGAAACCCCCAAATTCCGTGCATATGTACGGGGAGTCCCACGGTGGGCGTAACCAGTCGCAACCCGGAAAAACCAGGAAGTAGAGCAGTCCCCACAACAAAATTTACGATTCTGTGCCTATCGGTACGTAACTCAAACGCCGCTGAGTAGGCTCAAGGGAATGTCGCTATGTTCAGGACGGCAACTCGCGCGCTTTAGCGCGCTCGGTGGTCCTTCACAAAGCGACAATTCCCTTGAGACTGCGCGGCTCCGAAATGGTTTAGTCACAATGGGGGAGATGCGAGGCGGCTATGCACGGAATTTGTGGTTTTCCAGTAGTCTATGCACGGATTTTGAGAAACGCTGAAAAACGTTCAATGAGAACGTTTCCTCTGGCGATCGGGTTGGGGTGAATGTAATGCAAAATCATTGTAGCGCGCTATATAAATGCACCATTGCATGTTTAACCTGTGTATAGAAGAAATTGCTGCTGCCAGATTGTCCTCTGGTGTGGGATAGAATTGCTTACAACATTGTTTAAAGACATAAACTTGTAGGTTAGATCTATTCGAACTATGTTTGTCAGTTTGTCAGTTACAATTTAATGACTTTTAAGCCTGATGACACCACCTGTCGTCAGGCCGCTGAACAAGGCCGCTGAACAAGGCCTTGTTCAGCAGTCTGGCGACAGCCGGGTGGATGCTTCTTCATGAACCTGGTGGTGGTGATCTTGATACTGCGGTAGGCCTCCTTGCCCGGCCGCGGTCGTTGTAGGGGTTTGAACAGTTTTTGACTGGGGTGGTGCTTGTCCTTGATGATGCGCCGGGCTTTGACTACACACCGGTTTTTGTACACTTCCCAGAGCTCGGGGAGCTCACCTCCCATTATGCACTCTGCCGATCGCGCCACTCGCCGTAGGCTTTTCTCCTACAGTAAAGTGGAGGTTTCTTTCTTCTTCTTTTCGTATCCACTGTCACAGTTCTGACGGACTCGCCGCGAGCCCAGACAGAAGGTCGCCTTTTTGACATTATAAAACTGTAATTGTGTCCTCCAGCGACCGAGTAATTACGGCGCTCCAGTGACAATGATCCCCACGCCGCACCGAGTCAATAAGGTGCAGCGTTATTCCAATTGTGTTAACCAACCCTGATAAAGGTTTAATGCCATAATTATCCTTTTTCATTCACGTGTCTGCATGAATACTGTTATATATATATATATATATATATATATATATATATACACACACACACACACACACACACACACACACACACACACATACACACGCACACACACAGTGTATATATACTGTACATATATATGCAAATTGCTCCCCCTCCCTTTTTTCCACTTGTCTCGACAGTGGATGACTCCTGCGTTTGTCAGACTACGAGTGTTGTCGCCGGGGACCGGGGGGGGGGGGGGGGGGGGGGGGGGGGGGAGACGAGATGAGCTTTACAACCCAGCAGGTCCCTGTGGGTTAGCCGTATATACCTTGCATATGCTTTCTTGTTTTGCTTTTTGCTTCTTTCCACACTCTTCCCCTGCACCACACCCCTCTACCCCCCACGCCCCCCACCCCAACCCCCCCTACTTAACTGCCTACCTACCTACCTACCTACCCAGCTGCCTACCCCCTTGTCTGATGCAGTCATGGCTCTCCCAGTGGACTCAGGGGCCAAAAGAGACAGAGAGAGAGAGAGGAAGAGGGAAAGATAAGAGAGAGGCGGTGGAGAAGGATTTGGCAGGGGTGGGGTTACTTAAGTAAAAGTATCCATACCACAATGTAGAAATACAAGTTAAAAGGCCTGTATTCAATGTGTTTATAGAGTAAACGTGCAAAAGTAGCCTACTGGTATAGCGCATACAATCAATCGAACATAGCTGTGTGTAAAAGGGCTTAGATTAGTTCATAATGTATATTTTGTGATTATTAGTAATAATAGTAAAAAGTCAGTGGCCTAACTAAGGTTTTGAAATAATTCTAGTGAAGTAAACAAACAAAAAAACATTTGCATGTGAGATGTAGTGGTGTACAAGTAAAAAAATAAACGGTACGAGTAAAAGTAGCCTACGTAGTTACTTTTCCACCACCGGGTACAGATGTGCGGGGGAGGGGGGGGGGGGGTATATTGAGAGTAAAGGCAGAGTGACAGAGGTGTAGGTAGAGAGAGATACACAGACTCCCCTTTTGCAGAAGAGGAGAGGGGAGATGAACGTGAGAGGGAGAGAGAGAGAGAGAGAGAGAGAGAGAGAGAGAGAGAGAGACGGAGAGAGAGAGAGAGAGAGAGACGGAGAGAGAGAGAGACGGAGAGAGATAAGGTAAAGATAGAAAGAGAGAGTCCGGCTCTAACAACCCTCTCCTCTATAACCTAAACTCTTGCCCTTCCGTGTTAACATACTGTGAACCGAGCACGAGTGACAAAATCAATCCATCATGGCCCGGCCCGGCCGACCGACACGCGGAGAGGGACGGAGGAGGGAGAGCTAACAGAAATTGATGACATCCCCGCTCGAATTTTACACCGTTTCGGCCACGGCGGCAATTGAAACAGACAGAGATTTATAGTCCGAGCCGGGGACCACGGCTATCCTTGATTGCCTCTTCTTCTTCTCCTTCTTCTTCTCCCCCCCCCCCCTTATCCTCCTCTACTTCTGTACCAGAGCAACCCCCCCTCCCCCCCTCGCTTTTGCCAACACAGTCTCACTCCGAAAACGTAGCCGGTTGCCTTTTTGTCAGAACCCCGCGACGGAGCCGAATGCCGTCGCTGGACGCCAGCGACGTAATTATGTGCCTTCCACGGTCACTCATAGACATTCATTGAGGTCCAAAGACGGCACATTGTGCCTTCCACGGTCACTCATAGACATTCATTGAGGTCCAAAGACGGCACATTGCGCCGTCACAGGCAGGCCATTGATAATGCATTGGCATTTCAAAACGTGCGCTAAGAAGCTTGTTTGAAATGCACCAGACCACACGCCACCACCCACAAAAACCTGTAAATATTCTGAGCATGTACATACTAGTTTTGTAATTTTTCGATGAGTATTTGTTGAGAACGACACTTTTATTTAACTTTTCTATACCCGTGACGTCACGTCACATTACTTCCGTATGAGTTGATTGACAGTAGCAAAGATCCGATCAAAACAATTTATTTTAATATAATAGATCTATATAAATGATCTGCTTGTCCATAAATCAATTATTCTGGCACTTAAATGGCAAATGTATGAACAATTCTAGCAATAAATAATTATTTGTAATTTCTTGATTCCTAGCACTCATAAAATCCCGCCTACTGCATCCGGATGTTCACCACGTCCACATACGTGAAAACAAACATAACGTTTCCGTATCCGCTCTGGACCGGAAATATGGTTATAGGCACATTTCACGTTCTGTAAAGGTTCTGGCTTGCTTTTAAAGCTTTTGAAACAAATAACAGCAGTCTTTTGCAGTCGCTTGGGAACAAATAGCAGCATTTATTTTTTCTCAAAATGATTTCATGTTTTTTGTAACATTTAGGACGTAAACAATCCTATTGATTCTGGGGGCAGTTGGCTGCTAAAGCGTCATTGCCAGTGTTGCCAGATTCTGTGAGAGAAACAAGCAACCACTGGTCTAGGAAAACAAGCCCAAAAGAAGCAACTATGGGCCACATGACTCAGTCATGAGCACTTCAAACATGCTTGAAAATAGCCGATCTACAAGCTCACAACGCGTCGTGATGCGACGCGTTGTGAGCTTGTAGATCTGCTATTTTCAAATTCAATTTTGGGGTAACTTATAATAAGCAGACCTGGCAACACTGGTCACAATGTATTGATATGTGCGTCTGGTCCTCCCATGATGCATTGCATTTGTTTTTCAACTCATCGCGGTAAGTCAAGTCTTGTTACTTTTTCATTTCTTTAATAGAAATACATGTTAAATATGCACCCCACCACCACTAAATCATAGAACCACAACACAGGGTTGTTGTTAACATGTTAGGGTGTGTACAGTAGCAGGTTGGTCGGTCTGTATAAGTTTAAAACTGTTTCACTGTGGACATAACCCTAAGCTAACATGATAACAAACAAACACAACAACATGAGCTCGGCTATTTGTGTGTGTCCCTCTTCATTTGTGTGTAGTTATGTATTCTATATGCCATGTTTGTTTGCACAACACTAAAGGCAAAACGAAATGTAATCATTGTTTGTGTTTGCCATTCTGAGTGTACAAATGGAATCAAATGGATGTTTTATTATGAATAGGATACAAAATGATCCCATTGAGCCATAGTGCTTTCTTGTGTTTTAAATCCTATAGAAGTTTACTGTCCTGTACTGCTAATAAAGTATTACATCAATCAATCAGTTCTAGTAGTACAGTCAAATGTTATGCTAAAATATGAACACAATAAGCCCCAGGGGCTTGTTTACATTTTGGTCCATTGTACTCAAATGAACAGTCATATATATACCATACAGAGGTGCAATCCAAAACATGTTGGGATAAAGGTCAGTTGAATAAGAGAAGATGGGTGGGGGCGGGGGGCAGAGGATTCAACTATAAAGCTGGTACCAGGAGTTAAATAAAGATTTTTTGAAACAGGAGCTATTTAATCACTTAATTTAAATGTATATGATGTTAATGTTGTTGTTGGAATATTCGAAAGTAGCTCACAACGCATTGCGATGTGACGTGTTGTGAGCTTATGGATCTATTTCTTAAAACTGAGATGTTACTTATTAACTTGGGGTGCTTCACATGAAAAACTTGCAGAGCCATAGTCCATATTCACACGGCGGCCATTTTGGAATTTAACATTGCGTTGCTGTGGCAACTGGGGTGGCATTTCATTGACTTAATGGCAATATGGCCGCTGTGTGTGGATATGGTCTATAAGGGTCTATTCCAGGGGTCTTCAACAGGGGGTCCGGGACCCCTAGGGGGTCCTCAGAGCTACTATAGGGGGTCCGCCAAATCTTTGTGTGATAGGATTTTTTTTTTTACATTAACCACTTGAACCCTATAATTCCTTTTCTGAGGGGAACATTAGCCAAAAATAGCAGATCTACAAGCTCTCAACGCCTTGCGTTGAGAGCTTGGGGGGGAAAAAGCAGACAAAGTAAACAAAAAAAGTTTAATCTGAAACACAATTTTAGAGGGGGTCCCTGCTTCATCTCTCTCTCAGCTATGGGGTCCTTGGCCTGAAAACGTTGAAGACCCCTGTTCTATTCGGTTCTGTACACTAAGAGTTTATCTGAGGATTTCAGTGTATGCAGCTAAAAAAGGTACTGTGATGTGTTTTTGGGCAAGTATAAGATTCTGTATATCTGGTTTAGGGCTGTTTCTCCCTTTGTTCATTGTAATTCTGAATATGTTGCTTTCTCTTACAGATCCTTCCAACCAAACTCTCCTAAACAAACAAACAACCCAAAAGGCACTTTAAGAGCCCCTCTCTCTCTCTCTCTCTCTCTCTCTCTCTCTCTTTCTCTCTCTCCCCCCCACCTTTCTCTTAGTGTGTGTGTGTGTGTGTGTGTGTGTGTGTGTGTTTTTACGTTGTTTGTCTTATCTTTGTCTGTTATTTGTTGTTACCCGTCACCATGAGTGATCCAAAAGCCATGGTTACGGAACTTGAAAGGAGTTTAAATGCCGCAAAAGCGGAAGCTGTGGGCAGAAGTCTAAATGCCTTGATTCCTCCAGAGTCACAATGGAGAGCACCACCAACTCCAGCGAAGAAGGCAAAGGCACCTGGACCTACCATAAGGTGGAAAAAGAGAGACAGCGATAGAAATGTCATCCCTGCAAGGCCAGGATCAACCAGAAATCAGGGTCAGTATTGTTATACCATTAACTCATTTAGACCTGAGGCCGATTCTAAAATCCACTTTAAAATTTCAAAAGCTTTTGCGATCCACCCATCTGACCACTTAACCCGGCAGCCTATCTCAGCTGCCATGTTCAGTGGTCATATGTGTGTATGGCATACATTTTCAGAGCATGTGAAGTGTCCACTTGACTTTGGGCAAGACACTGAACCCCTAACTGCTCCTGATGAGCAGATTGGTGCCTTGCTTTGCCGTCTGTGTTGATGTGTGTGAATGTAATAAACATTGAAAATCACTGTGGATATAACAACATTTAACTTGATAAGGCTTCCTTTAAAAAAGATGTCCTGAGTGCCTTGCCAATGGACAGCTAGACATTTTTTTAAAACAACCTACAGCAATCATTCCTATTTGATTGCATATTCATAGGCGACTGAACTGTCCACGTTATGGTTTGGGAAAAGTCTAATAGTCCTCAGGATAATAACCAGGCTGACACTAGTGTTGCAGCAAATATGATAGTGTAGTTATATAGTTAGTTATAGTTTTCACAATTCATGCATTTAGCAGATGCTCTTAATCCAGAGCGACGTGCCATTTTTGTCTGGTTGAAGACCAATCCAGAGCGACGTGCCATTTTTGGCTGGTTGAAGACCAATCATGCTGCGGCATTCTAGACAATTTGGAAAGGCTTAAGTGCACATGCCAGGCCAGTGAGTAAATGTTGAGGAGAGAGTAAATGTTGATGACAGTGTTTTTTTTTTTCCTCTTGTAGCTGGTCCAAGTCGGAAGGCTCATCCAGGTGGTTGCAGTCAGAAACCTGTTCCTCCCAACGATTTTCCTGACACTAATGCTGAGGTCTCCTTTGCTCCAAATGCCGTTGGTGTGTATTTCATTAGTGCAAAGCAATATGTTCATGATATATTCTAATAATCTGTCAATGAGTTTGAATGTTAATTATATGTTTGTATTACACATTTACCAGAATAAATGTGCAACCAACCTTTTCACAGCCATTATTATACTTTTTATATTGTAAATGTAAAACATAACCTAATGTTGTTTTTCAATATCCCATACTATCTTAACAGAGCGTTTCATACAAGAGCTCCAGCACTCCCTGAGCGTTGCATCGGCTGACATCGAGGTAGCACCAACCCCAGCTCCTCTCCAAGCTTCCTCCGACTGGAGTACGCGGAACCACTCTCTTTTAGAGAGATGGCGGGCAGAGAGACCCCGTCTGATTAACCGCGTTGCAGCGAGGGCACATGTAGGCACACACATGTGCCAACAGTGTGCCATCAGTCCAGCTGCTGTCTGCTGTCATGGCTGTGAACCACGGCCATTCCTGTGTGCCGAATGTGACATCAAAACGCACACAGACACTAGAAACGTGATGCACAACAGGGATGCCATGAATGCAGGATTCTTCCAGCCTTTGCCTCCAACCACCTGCATTGTAGATGAGGCTCATTGCCGTTGTGGTAAGTTCTTGTTTGTGAGTACACCATATCATATCCTCTCTTGACTCATTAATCTCATTACTTTGACCACTAAACAATGCATTTTTTTGTCCTGTCTTACGGTCATGGAATCTTTTTAACCTTTCTCACTCATTCAGTCTCTTCAAGTGGTTCCAGCAATCGTAATGTTCTATTTCCTATTGGACACAAATGATCTAAATTCAAATCTATGATCCTTTTCAGAGCGCTTTGTACCTGTGCGGATACCTGCAAATATCTGTGGTTGTGCATCGGAGGCATTGAGGGTCAACCCAGGAAAGTCTGTTGCTGTGATCACAATGGATGGTAAGGGTTTTCTTTTTTTTTAAAAGCATCTTAAAAAGATATTTTTACTTGGTATTTTTACTTACCCACAAGGTTTGTCATAGGTGTATTTATGAAATCAAACGTATGCCTATTGACTAATTTATGCCATGCTAGGTTTTACATTACAGTGTGCGTGTCTTTGATTTTCTAGGGCGATATGATCTCAGCATGCCTGACCTGAGTTGCGAGCAATGCCAAGCCACTTGGACTGCTGGAGTGGACGATCTCATTTGCAGTAACTACTGGCCTGCTACACTTAATTTCGCAACAGTTTATGCCACAGATATATTTTTCTCATTTGAGAAAATGAAGATGGCTGCACCAGGACTGTCCTGCCAGGCATTTTTAAGAATGCTTGATCAGCGAACTGTTCACTTTGGCCGTGTGAGTATTTAATTTAGTTAGCCTACAGTATATATATTTTCTTTTTGTCATGTGCATTGAATCTGTTTCTTATTTATTGCCTGCCCATTATAAACTGTTGATATCCTTTTTTTGAAATAGACAGGGAAGATCTCAACAGATGCCTTCCAGAAGAGCCACTTTCAGTGGGAAGTTGTACAGTTTGAGGTCGAAAAACTCTGCAAGGAGGAGCCCTTCGTGTGCCCTGCATGCACACCAGAAATGGTTGCGATTTCAGTCGATGGAAATCGCAAACATTATCGATTTAAGAGTGCAGCCAGGTACTTAAAAATGAGTATAATGTAACAGCATTTATATTACCAAGAAACCTTAGGCTGAAATCTATTGTAAAATGTTGAGTAGCTTTGTTTTCTTTCTTTCTTTCTTTCTTTCTTTCTAGATCTGAGGAACAGGCCATCTTGGATGGAATCTTCATTGCCAGGGATGAAGACGTGACCAGATTTGTGAACTACATACACAAGACCACCAAACATGTAAGATTGCATACTATAATTATATTTCAAAATGCGCTGTCCTATCACCTTGAGCTTACTTGTTCATGCTATCGTTGGTCTGATTGAGGATGATGAGATAAGACATTGAGGAAGAGTGGATGAGTTTGCTGGTTTGTCTAAGAGTAACTTCCTTCAGTTAAATATTAAGAACACTAAGGAGGTTGCTTTTGGGACTAGTGCTCGTGCACACCAGAAAATAGTCATTGATGGGGATGAGGTAGAAACTAGAAGAATGCAAGTACTTGGGTATAACGATTGATTCCAAGATGACATGGAATTCCAACAACGATGCCGTGTCTAAGAAAGGTCAGCAGAGGCTGCATTTTATGCGCAGACTGGATAAAAGTCAAATGGTACTTTTCCATCGATCCTTTGTGGAAAGTAGTATTTTGTTCTGTTTTCTACAAATATGTATTTTTATGTATTCTGTAACTTGCGGATTGGTTTATTCACAATAAAAAACTTTATTATTTTGTATTAACACAACTACAATAAGCTCATATGAAAAGGTTTTTATCATCCATTTTCCAAATTTTAGGTCCCTGGGAGAGCCGTTTGTGGTGGTCAGTGGTCAGCAGCCAGAGAGACCTCCAAACGTTCTGCAAGCAATCTTGATGAAGAGGGACTGGAGATTGCAGTGTGCCGCCATGGAGTGCTACTTGGCGCTCTTAATATGTTCAGGGGTGAAATATTTGCCTACCCATTATACCTGCAGAACCAGCTGGCCAGCAGGCCAATCAAGTTCTTCTGCATGGATGTAACGTGCAAATATTGGCCATACCTTCAGAAAGTTGCAGATAAATGTCCAGAATTAAACCATCTGCTCCACATGAAACCTTTCCTCTCTGTGTTTCATGCTAAGGCCCATGACTTCAAATGTGAGGTAAGGAAACATTATCACGTGATAGTATTACTTTATCAGAACACCAGCACATGGATGTCAACCTAATCTGTGCATTGTATTTGTTGTTGTATACATTTTTCCAGGTGAAATGGAGTGGAAATCATCAAGATGGAGCTGGATTAACTTTGGGAGAGGAGGTAAGTGATATAATTATGTAGCATTGACACGTTTTTGGTACTTAACAGTACTTTTTCCTTTTCATACGTCTCTGTAACTTGTAACCTTAACTTCTGTGCTGCCTCTGGGCAACTGATTTCCCCCCTTGGGATAATAAAGGTATCTGTCTGTCTGTCTGTCTGTCTGTCTGTCTGTCTGTCTGTCTGTCTGTCTAGGTTGAGCAATGCAATGCCTTCCTCTCTAGAATTGCAGTGACCACCAAGCACATGTCAAAAGCAGGTGAGATGACCACTTCAAAAACGTATACAAGTATAATAATACTTACTTAGGCCTATGTGTTAACATATATTATGATAATGTTAACATTAATTTCAATTTGGAGCCCTCACAGACAGACTCGCATGACCATGTGCTGTAATTGGCTAAATATTGGCGTTTTCTATCATTTTTTAAACTTTGCATCAATTTATATTTGCAGGACGCACAGACATGTTGAGTCTCATGGCTATGCGCTGGAATAAACAAAAGATTGACAATTTAGCTTCATCACTGTCTCGCCGATATCAGAAGGTAATGAGATCAGTGATGTTCTTTAATATCTTTAATATTCCATGTGGCAGTATTTTACGTGTTTGAGACGACATTTGTTTTCTTGTCTCTGATTCTTTGTCATTGTAGGCCGTTAAAGGTCTTCAAAGCCAACAGCAGAACCTGGAATCTCTAAAGGTAGAATTAGCAGTGTCAGAGAGGCAGTTGGAGGATTGGCTGAATGATGTGAAGGTGTGGGCAGAAGGTGAGGAATTGATTATTGTTAATGCACATATTATTTCCTCACAGCTTTAAAAGTAATAAGTCAAATCTTAAAATCGATTCTGACACTAACGGGTAACCAGTGAAAACAGCTAAGATGGGGGTGATATGGTCACGTTACCTGGAGTTCACTGACATTGGGTTCTTAATCCTTGTGTCTTATACTGTGGTTTTGTACCCACCTATTTCCTCTCTTCTGCAGCACCTACAACTACTGCTGATGAGCCTGATGCCTTGGCCAATAGGATAGAGATGCTGGTGCTTGGGATCAAAAGGAGGTCTCAGCGTCTGCATAAAGACACTGACGGAACAAAAGCTCGTGCCAGGATCCTTCGAAAGATGAGGAAGGAGAAGGAGATCCTAGCTTCTGTTGTAGAACAATACAACAGGTTGGTTCCTAGCGCAGAACACCTGAGCATGGATACCATCCTATCTGTTGATACGGCGTGGCCATGGCAGCTACAACACAGTGGTATGTACACTAGTCTGTTGACTGCTTCCAACAAATCTGACCCATAATTACACATAATATACGCACTTGCTCGTTGAGTTTGGGAGAGGCAACATTGAGTGGTGTGTTTACAAGTGTCTAAGTGGCTAACACTGCTCATTTTCCTTGTGAATCTTTGTTATAAATGCATTCCAGACTCTGTCGATCTCAGAACAAAGAGACGGGCGTTTGACGTCATCATGGCAGGAAGGCGACTCACAGAGGAGAAGGAAATCCTGGTGACTGAGATGGAACATCACTGGAAAAGTCTTTCAGCTTATGACCATGACCTGAAGGAGCTGTCCTGCAGTGTTTCTTCTGGGCCAATGAGTATGTATTTGCAATAAATTATTTTTGTAACAACTGCTATGCATTCCATGTCTATAATTCTTAATAATTATAAACATAGTTCTAATACATTCTAATCTGCGTATAACACTGTATAATGACAATAATAAACACCCACAAAATAATCTTAATGCATTTTAACAGTGATCATAACACAAATAGCATTTAATGATGACTTGGGGCCGATGCATACTCCACTTTTAGAGCAGAGTTTAAATCGGTTCGTTTCGGGTGTCACAACATCTCGGCAGCACCCTTCGAAGCTCTGAATGACGTCGTTTAGACAGAGCCAAACCGATTTTAACTCTGCTCTAAAAGTGGAGTACGCATCGGCCCTTATAAGGTGACTTAAGGTCAAGTATTATAGTATATGATCGTGCATAAACAGTTATGACAGTATAATGGATTTTAACAAACATTATAATGCATTATAAGCGTGATTATAAAGCATTACTACTATGAGAATTAAGATGGGATTCTTAGGAAGTGTCATTATACAATGGTTTATGATTGCAGTTATGATTGCCTATAACTGTAACTATAGTTTTATAAGCTTAGTCCAATTCATTTTACATGGCCTTATACAAATCTCTAATGTGTTATGGTTATTGTTATAAGGCATTATTCATGAGTGTTATACTTACAACTGTATAAGTATGTTTATAACACATTATAGGCATGGGATGCATAGCAAGTGTTACAATATTTCATGAATATAATACATACCACTGATGACTGTTAGTAACACAGGTTTTGTCTTGTGTTCTACCCCAAGGCTCACCGTGGAACCTAAGTTTCGAGGGTCTGAAAGGACTGCAGTGCATAATCCTTCGTAAGCAGTGGGAAAACCAAAATGTGATGATGCTGTCAAGGGAACTTTACATGAAAGTTCTAACTGATACAGAGAACGTCACCTTTTTGGACAACACAGACGATGCTGATGATGATGACAGTGACTCAGACATGTCTGAGGACGAATTGGAATAGGCAAACATTGAGCTCGGCCCTGGCCTCCCCAGGCTGTGGGGGACTGGTCTAACGCTGGTGTAGGGCTGGTGTAGTGCCCAGGATCACTTAGGAAATTGGCACCGGGTGAAAAAAATGGGTTACAAAAATCGCGGGATAAAAATTTAAGTTAAATTTAAAAAAAAAGGAATAGGCAAACATTGCAGACCATTTCATTTGGCTCTCCTCTGGTCATGTCTATCTCGCTCTCTCTCAACCACTCCTACCAACAGGCCTTTTTTTTACAGGCACACTGGACCACTTTTCTTTGATGGACTACTCCCAATGTTGGATTACCATGATTTGTGTGGATTGTTCCCTTTGCGGACTACTAAACTGCCCCTGGCAGGTAAATACAACTTTCTGTCAGGTGGAGTTTGCTTTCAGGTTGCCCGACTGGGGACAGCAGGGCTGTGTTGTGTCAGATGGAGCATGGGGTAGGAGAAGGAGAGAGGAGGTCATTGACTCTGGCCCTCAGCAAGGAACACAATCCAACCATTTATGAAGAACGCATGAGGATGCAGAGAGCACGTCCCCTCTCCGCTGTTTGAGAGCGGACGCCAACGGAATCATTTTTGTAAACGCAACATGAGATATCTGCCTGAACACCTGAACGTGGCCAGAGCACTCTTTCTTCTGGTCTGTGGAATGGAGTATAATGTGCTGTTCTCACTGTTGCTACACTTAAAAATATAAAATGGAAAGTGTGAACCCATAGTCATATTCATAGCTATGTATGAGTTGAATTGAACGGTAATCAAAATGTTACATATCATTCCATAATGGATGACCTTTGGGAAAGTAGAACATGACCTGTCCTTGCCCGACAGGCAAGTGCCTCTAAGACCTTATTGTCAACCCCTGAAAAAAAGATTTCAAGAGCATGATATCACAGTAAACATCCATCTAAACCAGTGATATTGAACTGGAGGCCTGTGGGCCAAATGTGTTGTGGCCCTGTATTATGGTTGGTTGTACAGGATGACAACGTTTTTTGCTTTCCCTAACCATTAACCAAAACTTGTTACATCAGCTTGTTGCATGCTGAGCACTGACCAGTGTTTTGTGCTATAGTACAAACGTGTGTCCATTGCACAGTATGTGCTGCAGGTAGGCCACTATATGACCATAATGGACATGGTTACATCCTGACTGCTTCATACATTTACGCATTTGATGTTTGAGAGGATAATGTCTGTGCCAGACCTTTTTAGTGCACAGGCATAGAATTTGAGAAAATGGGAAGTATGCATTTGAATGTGTTCTGTGTGCGGGTCCCTTTGTGTCTTTGTGAGAACAGTAGCGGGGGCAGGTGAAATGCTTCTGAAGTGTTTGTAATAATGGGTGAAGTGGTCCCTTTTCCTGTTAATACTTTTAACAGTACAGGCAGTACAGTAAGTTTATGCTAATGTAATGACAACATTTCTTTTTTTTAAAGGCCCAGGGGCTTCTTTTCCATTGTGCGAATGTGATCTGTGTTTTGCAGGGTACATGTTTGTATATATCGTATACTGTTTATTATTGATGGTACTTTTGGACCATATGAAGGTGTGATTCACACGGAAATGCTGTCTGATTTATACAGTTCTCTGCACCTTAATAAAAGGCAGTTAAACCTTCCTTGTTGTTCCATTGCCTCCTCCTTATATTGGTCCTTCTGGAATGTATTCATCTCTATTGCTGTATCTGACAGTCCTTGTTGTGTATCTGTCATGTTGTAACTGCTGGCTGACTGTGCTGCCTCTGGGCAACTGACGTTTCCTCTTAGGATTTATACAGGCATCTATATAACCTGTAATGTGCCAATAACACTGATTCTGATTAAAAGATAGTTAAAGCTACTTATAGAACACCAGGAAATGCCTACGTGTATTGTTTGTATTCTATGCAAGTAATACATTTTTCAGTAAATGTCCGTTGAATGTTTTTATGAAGCATTTTGTTCACAGAACATTTTTGTTCATACAAAACCGCAAATCATGCTTTCATTCCCACTAGCTGGAGGACAAAATGTGTGGACATTCAAGGTGGAGAGTTAGGACATTTCTGGAGCACAATATACATATATTTTAATCATTGTAGACCAGCCTATTACCACATGATGCCAAAATATTACATTAAAAGGTGATTACTGGCTTTAGCTAGCAGTGGGAATATACTACAACAATACATTCCATGAATCGTACAGTGTAACAGTATAGTAGCACTCATAAGCAGATTATAATACATTATAACTATGCTTATAAGACAGGGTTTCTTATAAAGGGTGTCCGGGACCCCTAGGGTGTCCTCAGAGTTACTCCAGGGGGTCCGCCAAATCTTTGTGATAGGATCTTTTTTTCCCATTAATAACTTGAACCCTAGCATCTCTATTCTTATGAACATTAGCTGAAAAAAGCAGATCTACATGCTCACAACGCCTCACGCTGCAAGGCGTTGTGAGCTTGTAGATCGGCTATTTTCGGCAAAGTGGTTTGGTGTCGAGGGCAAAAGAAGCAAATCAAGTACCAAGTATTGAATGTTTAAGTGGTTAAATGTCTGAAATGAACCAAAAATATGAATTTACACAGCACTGATGATAGTCAATGAAGCTATCTATGAAATCTATGAAAACGTTTAATCTGCAACACAATTGTATGCAATGTATGGGGGTCCCTGCTTCATCTCTCTCTCAGCTAGGGGGTCTTTGGGCTGAAAACGTTGAAGACCCCTGTTATAAGACATTATGCATAGCAAGTGTTACCAAGGTGGGTGTATATGAAAGTAATGAGTATCAGAAAGCTGGCCACATGGGGCCTGGGAATGTCAAAATACAGCTCTGCGTCAAACATGACACCAAGGTTAGTGTAATGGTGTAATAGTGTAATAGTGTAATAGACTAATAAAGTAATAGAGGGTATGGGGTGCGTGCTGGCTTAGCGGTCCAGGTGCATACCACATAGGCTCTGATGCCTGGCAGCGTGTCTCTGGTTCGAGTCCCGATCCTGGCGGCCTTTGCTGCGTGTCGCCCCCCATCTCTCTCCCCATTTCCTGTCAGCCTATACTGTCCTATCAATAAAGGCATAAAAGCCCAAAAACAAATATTTAAAAAAAAAAGTAATAAAGGGTAGGCATCATATGCCACTCATCTACACTGAGTGCCAAAACATAAAGCATCATGAAGCATTCGAGTTTGGAAGAGCTCATTGGGAAACTCCTACTGACGCTGTATTTGCCACTCAATAGACGTTCATGCATAACTTCCAGGTACAATGATGTCACACGCATACCCTTGACCTGCACCTTAACCTCAGTAAAACTATGCCAAAATCTTACCATAACCCTAACCTCAGTACAACTAGGCCTGCCAAGGAGCCCATCAAGACACAGGTGAGGCGGGTCTGTCCTATAACGTTGTTGAGATCCATAATAACACATATGACTGTGCCTAAAATAACCGATTCACACAAGCTCAAATGAGTAGCATCGGCAATCCGTTGTGATCTTGTAGATCGTCTATTTTAGGCCCACTTTGAAGCTAAGGTGGGTCAGTGACAATGTTCAAAGGGCACCTTTGATGAGCAGGAACAACCCATAATATTTACAATGAAATATGTTTCTATGTAGGGCAAGGCCTTTCAAATTATGGCTTTGCTGTTGACCTATGACAAAGTTTAATGTCCATCTCCTTCCAAGCTATGAGTCTAACAGTCATACATTCTCAGACCATTTCAGAGCCATAACCCTAACCCTAACCCTGATACGTAGTTTAGGGTTAGGGTTACCTAACCCTAACCCTTCCCTTTACTTAATATGTCCATTAGAGCCTCATTCCCCAGGCTAGCAGGATGCAACTCCTTGCAACCAAACGGTTGCATGCAACTACTTGCAACTACTCGCAACCATTATCCCCAATGGCAGTTGCAAGGAGTTGCATTGGTGTGACATGTCCATAAAACTGTTTGGTTGCAAGGACTTGCATCGCGAATCATTGGTGTGGTTTGGGCTTTAAAATGACAATCATTTCACCTTTTATCAAAAAGGTCCAAACACCTCTCAGTCTGTTCTTTGTTTGTTTGTGGGCTATGATGCAAAACAAATCTGTCAAAAAGGTCATTTTCTGTAACACTTGTTGAGGCATCTTCCTCTTCTCCAGGCTTCAAATCCTGGATCCCATTCTGTTTATTGTCTACACGTTAACCCCTCAGGAATATAGAAATAACATTGATTTTCATGCATGGCTAGCAGTCTACACACAATAGAGGGTATGAGGAGTCAGTAGGAGTGAGGAGTTAGGAGGATTTTCCAAACAAGCGCTTCCAAACTCCAGCTTCAAGATGCTTTGTTTTGCCACAGTCTAGATGAGTGGCATATGATGCATAGCCTCTTATAGATAACTATCATCATTGTCTGAATCATTAAGTTATTGGGTGTATGGCTTTAAATTCTCATTGTTTCCATAGTTGGCAAATGTATTATTAAAAGTGTGTATCTCCTTGCATCACCTTCATTACATTTTGTAAAACATATGTTGTTCTCTTGGATAATGAGTCTGAATAAACAACTGTCCATACAGTTGTATAGTCTACCTGCAGCTGACACTGTTTTGCCTACATACAGTATTCATTCATTGACAAATGACAGTTAATATCACTGTTGATTGGTATAGATTGACATCTTGGAAGAAACACAACATTCAAAGTGCAAAAGGCTTTTAATGACACCAAAGTCAACAGAAAAAATATTGCACAGAACAAAATATAGCCCTTCCTTCTTAGACCACTTCCCTTAAGTAAAAGTATCAATACAGCAATGTAGAAATATACTCTGTTTCTAATAATAAAAAAAATCTCCAAAATAAATATTAACACAAAGTAAAAGTACAATATTGGCCTCTGAGATGTAGTGGTTTTAAGTATGGCGTAGATGCTGGTGAGTTTACAGGTTGGCTATGTCCTCTGGAAAGTTCTTGGCTGGTTGCCATGTGTCTTCCCAGGTGTAGTCACTGTAAAGTATAAATACATTATTTAGAGAAATTCATTTATCCCATGGGTCTTCGAAAGGGGCACTGGGACACCTTTTATTTTTATATTAACCACCTGAAACATTCTAAGAGAAGATCTACAACCTCAGAATGCCTCGCACTGAGACGTGACGTGAGTTTGTAGATCATCAATTTTTGGTGAAGACATTTGGTGTCCAGGGGAAAAAGTTTGCATCAGTATCATGCAGCCCTAATGCACATGTATGTCTATTGCCTAATGCCTTCATGTAAAAAAAGATAAGACAAGCATAGCGGCAAACATTCCACTTTGACAAATCCAGCCTAAAGTTCTGGTAATTTCATTATTTTGATTTTGACTGATGTGAATTTAGATTAGTTCATCATAAAACAATTTACTCTTGTACTGGTGACAGGCAGTCCATATCTCAACTCAACTCAACTCAACTTTATTTATATAGCACATTTAAAACAACCACAGCTGCCACAAAGTGCTGTACAGTGCATAGGTAATACAGTATGTAAAAACAAAGATTAAAAACACAGAATACAAAGACAAACACAGAACAAGAAAAGGAGGGGGGCTAGTTCAGAAAAAGAGGTCTCATGCTGTGTTAAAAGCCAAGGAATAAAAGTGCGTTTTAAGCGAGGATTTAAAAATGGCCAGAGAGGGGGCCTGCTTAATCTGCAGGGGAAGATCGTTCCAGAGCTTGGGGGCAGCGACTGAAAAAGCTCTGTCCCCTCTAAGCTTCCGGTTCGACCACGGGACCTCCAGCAGCATCTGGTCAGCTGACCTGAGGGAGCGGGCAGGAGTGCGGGGGGGGAGGAGCTCAGAGAGGTATGGAGGGGCGAGACCATTTAAGGCTTTAAAAGTAAAAAGCAGAACCTTGAACTGGATTCTAAAGTGCACGGGCAGCCAGTGGAGAGAGGCGAGGATGGGAGTTATATGCTCTCTCCTACGTGTGCCAGTTAGCAATCGGGCAGCAGCGTTCTGAATCAGCTGGAGCCGAGCAAGGGAAGACTGACTGGCTCCAAGGTAGAGGGCGTTACAGTAATCCAGCCGAGATGTAATAAAGGCATGGATTACTGTCTCAAAGTGCTGGGTGGATACCAAGGGTTTTACTTTTGCCAACTGTCTCAGATGAAAAAAGCTAGACTTCACCACTGAACTAATTTGGCGATCTAGCTGAAAGAGAAGAGAAGTCATTAACAGCATTAGTCGACTAACAGTCATTAATTACTAGAATCCAACAATCTGAAGTTTGTAACCTTCCTGTACATTCAAGCTGTACAAGCAAGTTACACAGAAGCTTACAATCCAACTGCTGAGGCCGGTGGACTGCAGCTGCCAATCAAGCCCATACGCTGAGCTAGAGCTTCAATCGGGCCTAATATGTGAGCCCAGCCCGTCCTAATTAAGGATACAAATAAACATCGGAGCCTCGCTGGAGAACACGGCTGATGGCCGCCGCTAAATCAGGCAACAGGCGTACAGGCTATTATAGCTACAAAGTTCACACGTCTATAATGTTATCAGGATATACAAAAGTGACCGTGTACGGTTTCAACAATGTCCTCCGCTCCACTTGGGCACTGCATGCATGCACACGCCACAGCGGCCACCGCCACACAGACACACGCTCAACTGTGTCAAGTTGCGCCACAGCGCACACAGTCACACATGCTCAACTGTGTCAAGTAGCTCATAACTCACAGCCACAGTTATGAGCGCAGCTTACATAGTCACAGAGACTTCATGATACCGCGCTGCGCTTGCCTGCCTGATAAAAGAAAATGACCCAATTGGGCCCGGCCCAGCCCTCGCCGCGCAGACCCGTCGGGTCACGTTGGCCTCGGGCTGAGATCTTAAGCTCTACGCTGAACAGCACACAGCTGCACACAGTAGAGAGTGAGGGAGAGAGATAGAAGCACCTGGAAGTTGGGTCGTCAGCTTTTCATTTTGCCTACTTTAACTGGACACGTTGTACCAGCGTACTTTTAAGTGAAAATGTGGGCCATCGGCAGGTCTGCAGCACCACACAGATGAGGTGAAACCTTCATAAATAGTAAGGCAAATTTGAGAGGGAAGAAAGAATTGTGGGATCAACCAGAAACTACTGCCTCTGGTAGGGCAAATAGTGTCAATTGAATAATATCAAAAATGTCTTACCATGCAGGGCAAGGCGCCCAATGCACCAACACTTCTTTGTTGCCCTAAACACACACACACACACACACACACACACACACACACACACACACACACACACACACAGAGTATAAGAAATCACTGGGTAAGGTATACCATTATTTTGAATACCTTTGCTTGTCTCAGTCATGATCAGCCTAAAGACAAATATACAAATTAACATGGTTCTGTGGGGCCGATGGCCAAGTGGTTATGGGAAATACTACCGCCTGACACCGAGTCCCCAGGTTGATTCCTGGGCAGGTCAGACCTTTGCTCCAATACTCTCCCTGCTTCCTGTATCTATACACTGTGGGACTATTAGGCTTGGACGATGTCTATTAAATCGCCATCTGCACATCAAACCATTGTGATGTGCGATGGCATCAGTACTTTTTTGAGTCTAGAGCGGATACAGAAACAACCTCTCTTTGTGTAGAACTGGTTTGTGCAAATTACTGGTTAAAGTAGTCTGACCAGGATCTGAGCACTGAGCAGTAAAATGACCTCACAGTTCCTCACACTATTGAAAAGCAGAAAGTCATGGTGACGTGAAGTTAACTTACTGGAACAGTGGGTTGTTTTAATAAACCATTGTAGGAACCCTGACCCCCTGACTGATTTGTCACATTTTTAGTGGCCACAACCCATATATGCTCATCCCATAATTGCATCTTCACTACAAATGGGGAACCATTTAAATAGTAAATAAACATGCGTCCCAACGGTATAACAGTAATTGCCAAGAACCTTTGTTACAATAGAGCAATAATCGACCAAACAGAAATGTCCCCTATGTGTGTGTGTGTGTGTGTGTGTGTGTGTGTGTGTGTGTGTGTGTGTGTGTACAGAGAGGGAGAGAGACACACAGACAGATAGGGTTAGGGTTAGTATTTAGTATATTTTTTTTTTACCTCATTTGTCCTTCTCGCTGTAATCTCCTTATATGGGTAGACCTGGGACCTTCTCATCTGGGAACATTTCTTGCAACCTTAAAGGATGAAAAGACAAGTTCATTAAGCCATGCTTTGTAAATATCAGCAGTATTTTACATCTATCTATAAATTTGCCGAATCTCTATGCATCTGTGTTTCCGAGAGGGGCTGTTTATGCCCATAGCCCATCAGAGAGGGGAAAAGGGTGGTGTCTCCATGATTGGTCAAGCTTCACGTGACATCATAATGTCTTACTATAAAACAATGACAATGTGGGGTAATGCTGTTAAGTTGTAGAACTATGCCTGAGTCACAACAAGCAGCACAAGATAACCGCCTAGCTGTGGACAAAAATTGGGCAAATTAGCTAAATCTCTGTGTCTGTAGTGATGCTGTAGTGATTGGGTGTAAAGGGAACATGTACAAATCCCTCGGGGACTCCAGTCAACAAAGTATATAGGGTTTAAGTGGCTAACCACTTAAACCCTATACTTAGTCGATTCCAAAGTGATCTATACTAGGCCCCATCCTGTTGTACACTACAAATCTTCGCTGACAATAATTATAGTTTGGCTAATTTCTATGAATGTACACAACCCATTCAGACCGGGATAACCTATATGTTCTCTGGGAACACGTCTCTCTGGGAATAAGTCATTTATTTCTGAAACTCTTAAAAGCCTCATTTATACTACAACATATGACATACTTGGATGCAGAACATACCAGATCTGCAAGCTCATAGTGTGTCTTATCTGCCATTTCCCCCACATAGGACGTGTTGCACGGTTAAGTATAAACATTAAACAAGGCTTTAGAAGGCATTTTTAGAATCACCCTTTGATCTAAACGGGTTAAGACATGCGCAGAAATGGGAGCTTGTAGATCTGCTATTTTTTCCTCAATATTAGTCCCAGAATGCTAGGGTTACAATAACCACCTTTCTTCTTCTCCTCTTTCTTCTTCTCCTCTTTCTTCTTCCTTTTCACATCCTCTGGCTTTTTCCCATTCCCATCCTCCGGCATCTTCCCTCTCCCTCTCTTCCGGACGGACCGGGTGGGAGGACAGACAGAGGGGGTAGATGGATGAGGAGAAGGGTCAGTGGTAGATGGTTGAGAAGGGTCAGTGGTAGATGGTTGAGGAGAAGGGTCAGTGGTAGATGGTTGAGGAGACGGCTCAGTGGTACAGGGTGTAGAGAGAGGAGCAGACGGGTCAGTTGTAGAGGGAGTAGAGAGAGGAGACGGGTCAGTCGTAGAGGGAGTAGAGAGAGGAGGAGACAGGTCAGTGGTACAGGGTGTAGAGAGAGGAGCAGACGGGTCAGTTGTAGAGGGAGTAGAGAGAGGAGACGGGTCAGTCGTAGAGGGAGTAGAGAGAGGAGGAGACAGGTCAGTGGTACAGGGTGTAGAGAGAGGAGCAGACGGGTCAGTCGTAGAGGGAGTAGAGAGAGGAGGAGACGGGTCAGTGGTACAGGGTGTAGAGAGAGGAGCAGACGGGTCAGTCGTAGAGGGAGTAGAGAGAGGAGACGGGTCAGTCGTAGAGGGAGTAGAGAGAGGAGGAGACAGGTCAGTGGTACAGGGTGTAGAGAGAGGAGCAGACGGGTCAGTCGTAGAGGGAGTAGAGAGAGGAGGAGACGGGTCAGTCGTAGAGGGAGTAGAGAGAGGAGGAGACGGGTCAGTGGTACAGGGTGTAGAGAGAGGAGCAGACGGGTCAGTCGTAGAGGGAGTAGAGAGAGGAGACGGGTCAGTCGTAGAGGGAGTAGAGAGAGGAGGAGACGGGTCAGTGGTACAGGGTGTAGAGAGAGGAGCAGACGGGTCAGTTGTAGAGGGAGTAGAGAGAGGAGACGGGTCAGTCGTAGAGGGAGTAGAGAGAGGAGGAGACGGGTCACTTGTAGAGGGGACAACTTCAACAAGTTGAAGTATGACGGTGATCGGTTCATTGGTGGGACTAGAATAGAATAAAAAACATGTATGGGCAATTAAAAACAAATAGCCAATGTGGATTACACTAACACATTAATTTATATTCACATAAAAACAAACATTTAACACAGAATAGCAATATACAGGACAGCCAAGTATATAAGTCCAGCAACTTGTCCTTTGCAGAAATATGCAGAATATGATTCAGCTATTGAGGCATGTGTCAGTGGAGGTTAAGAGATCGAGTACAGAGGACTGGTGAACAGCTTTGTCAGGTGGTGCAAACAGAACCACCTGTTACTAAAAAATGCCAAATAAAGGAGATGGTGGTGGATTTTAGGAAGATGGTGGCTGCCCCATTGTCTCCCATTTCCATTAGGGGGGAGGATGTGGAGGTAGTCCAGAGCATCTGGGCATGCAATTGGACAATAAACTTGACTGTACTGGGAACACAGATGTCCTATACAAGAAGGGCGAGAGCCAGCTTTACTTCCTGAGGAGGCTCAGCTCCTTTGGTGTGTAGGACTCTGCTGAACATGTTCTATCAATCAGTAGTGGCCAGTGCAGTACTGTATGCGGCGGTATGTTGGAGGGGTAGTATCAAGGAAGGCGACAGCAGGAGGCTGAATCAAGCTGGTTCTGTCCTCGGTACCACTTTGGATACTGTGGCCATCATGGACAATCCCTCTCATTCCCTACTACTGTGGCAGGGCAGAAAAGCTCCTTCAGCAACAGACTGTTACATGTAACAGTCAGTCCCAAGTTGCAAGAAGGAGCCCTATAGGAGATATGTTCTGCCTGCAGCATTAAGACTGTACAAGTCCTCATCTGGTTGGCTTGATCAGGCTGATTAGGATGGGGGATGTGGGATACAAGCCATCGGACTCTTGAGTAGTGTTTGGTCTGTCTTCTTAATATTGTAGGTTGACGATGCTTAGATGCATATTTATTTATAAAGTACCTACCTACCTAGCTAAGACCATGTAATAAGCTGACAGCTGGGGGGGGGGGACACTATAAAGGCCATTGCACACAGGATGCGATTATTCGCATGGAAAAAAGGCACCCTGTCTGAGCCAACCTAAAGATAATGCATGCGTCCGCATGCATCCTGTGTGCTATGTCCTTAAGACTGATGGAGTTACCTCTCATTTGAATCCTGATCCTCCTCATCATCATCAGCACCAGCAACCACTGCTTCCTCAGCATCCGCCTCATCCTCAACCAGTGAGGACTGGTCTGGTGTTGTTGCTGTGGTTAGTCAATTAACACGATTACATTCATTTTATTAAAAGTAATCTTTTATTTGTATTTATTATTAACTAATATACGAAAATTGTAATTAAAAAAATTGAAGAAAATAAATAAATAATTATAAAAGTGTGTGTGTGTGTTCTTACACTTACAAAAAAAATAAGGACAATTTTACGTTTTCTTACACATAGTCAGTAGATACTCATATCCCGTTTTCATCGTCAGAAAAACCCCATTGTACTCCTCATCAACTGGAATATGGTGGATGAGGTCGGCCACCAACTTCTGCCCTCGACGGGTTTGTTGAGCAAGAAATAGGACAGGCTTTAAGCCCAAAGCCCCAAGTTTTGCCATCTGTAATTAAGAAATTAAGAAAAGCATTTGGCACACATAAGTTAAAACCACTGGATTATTGAAAACGCAACCTGTCTAATTTAGATGATTATCTTAGAAGCAACATTGCTGTACCTCAATGCTTATTCCCATGTAAGGCCATATGTCAATGACAGACAACACAACTTCGCTCTTTATCAAAGTTTATAGACAAAATGGCTTCTTCCACATATGATCAATTCAAAACATTGTAAATAAAGGGTCCCCACACATTTTTAGCAATGAATTTCCAAAACTTTCCCAGAATATTTAGCCCAATTTCCAGGCCTATATAACAATCATTCAGCGCAATAATGTGTCTCTTACTCCTATGTAGAGCTTGTAGATCTGTTCTTTTTTATCATGTGACACCAACCTGGCACCCTATGCAGTGCAACCTAACAATTGAGACATACATTTGGCTGCCGTCACACAGCCCGTTCGGCGAAAAACTACTTATGTTACATATTTCGTGTAATATTATTCATGTTTATGAAAATGTTTGGTTAAAACAAAATCAATAGCCAAAAACAATGCATAGCCAAATATTTTTCCAGGACCCTTGATAAATTCCAGGACCTTTGATGATGTTTGATTAATTTCAAACCTTTTCCAGTACTGGATTATTTTTTTTTAAATTTCAAAATATTTCAAGGAATTTCATGACCGTGGGGACCCTGTAAATAAGATAATAATTTATACTTTATAGAGAACAAGTTTACACCTGTGGTAGATTAACCTCCTGCAACCCTTACCCTTTTTGACCTGATTGTCAGATTATGACCCATTTAGACCTTAGGATGATTCTAAAAACAAAGCCATGTTTATACTTCACTGTGTGACACGTCCTATGCTGGAAAATAGCAGATGTGCTATTTTTGGCATCCAACTCCGTCACATGGCGAAGTATAACTGGAGCTCAAGAGTTTCAGATATGATGTAGACTCAGATTGAAACGTATAACATATAGGTTATCCCAGTCTGAATGGGTTAAAACAGCCACATCAGACAGATGGGTCCAAGATGGATAACAGATCACTAAGAAAGAAACTGTATATAATAAAACTATATTTATACTTTGGCGATGCACAAAGGTCACAATGTGTCACAATACAACACTGAGTTTGTAGATCAGCTACTTTTTAATAGCTAAAGTATTATAGGAAACTAACTATGGTTTTACTGTGCTTGACTGACCGGCCAACTGGTCTGACCTCCATAGTGAATCTATGTTGTATTGTCAACAGGAAGATGAGAGACAACAGACAAGCTAAAGAATGCTATCAAAGCTAACCTGGGCTCCCATAATACTCAGCAGTACCACAGGCTGATCACCTCCTTGCCCAGTGAGACTGTGTTGCCATGCCATAACACATTGATAATAATCATCAAGATAAAAATATATATTTTCATTCAACTTTTACATGATTTTTAGAAGGATCTACATATACTTACAGCAATTATTGCACTGTCCACCTGTCGTGAGACATTCTTAGCTTTGACAATTTTTTTGGCCCACTCTGGGCCATACTTAAGAACCTTTGCAGCCACTGCTGGTTTGGACTGGAGAGAAAAACAGGTCCCACAGGAGATCCTCCTGGCCTCCATATCAGCTCGGCATTTGGGACATGTTTTTGTCTTTGGCCGTGTCATTTTTGGAACTGTTGAGACAAAGAAAATAACCAGAATTTTACACAATGTGTTTATTCACAATAATTTCAAAAATATACAGAAGGAACCAAATACACTCTTATGGCTGTGGCACTGTAAATGTTTAATGTCAAGGACACCAAATTATATTCATTTGCTATTCAGAAATAGCAGATCTTCAAGCTCATGTTGCATAGCAATGTGTTGTGAGCTTTTAGATCAGCTATTTAAAATAAAACCCTACAATAAAATTGGGTAAAGTGTTAGTGTTAATTCTCATTAAGTTAAAAACTTTTAATCCCTATCTCGATTGGATTTTGGGTAGTTCAAAACCGAAAAAACAGGATTGGGAGCACTCTGATATCTGATCAGATCAGGAAAACCTACTCAAATTGTAATCTGGATCAAAACAAAAAACATATGATTGGGATCAGTTTGATTAGAAAATAATAATAAATAGAATAAAATAAATTCTGTTATTTGATTTGCTCGTATAGCGTGCAACACCTACAGTACCATCAGCTCCCAGTACTTAACAGGTTGCAGAACTATGGCTGCACAAAACAAAACACTTTGTATGACAATGGGACTTAACTAGAAAGCAGGCTGTGTAGAACCAATGGTGGAAAAAAGTACCCAAATATTTTAATTAAAAAAATATGTAAGTGAAAGTCCGGCATTCAAAAGATTTACAACTATTTTCAGAATGATGTAGCTTTCAAGTTTCAATCTATTTTCTTCACCATGTTGACAAAAGCTACATCAATACATCTTCAACAGCACACAAAATGAGTTGAGTACAGTTGGTATTCATAAAGAATTATTCACGTGCATCCATTTGTAGCAGTTCTGTGTTTCATTCAATGACTCTGAGTCAAATAGAAGTGTAGCTACTTATTTTGTAAGATAGCTTTAATAAAGAATTACTTAGTAGAATAGAGTGCTACATTTGTTTAGTTTGTCCAACACGGAACACACATTATTCCAATTTCGGTCATGTATTAGTTGTGAGTTAAAGATGTGTGGTTGTGTTATTGTGTTTTAAGTTGTTCGTACTCACTGGAAGGATGGTGATGAATGACAAAGAAACCTGTGAAGGGGGGAGGGAAATGAAGATATAAATGCATAATACTTAAGATCAAATATTCCAGTGGCCACCAAATGGACCCTTACAGTTCTGTAACTAAACAATATAAGCACTGATATTCAGGATCTCTTGGTCTTTATAAACAAACTTAGCACAGGGTATATGAAAAATGGCCAAACCCTTAAAACACAAGAAAGCACTATGGCTCAATGGGATCATTTTGTATCCTATTCATAATAAAACATCCATTTGATTCCATTTGTACACTCAGAATGGGAAACACAAACAATGATTACATTTCGTTTTGCCTTTAGTGTTGTGCAAACAAACATGGCATATAGAATACATAACTACACACAAATGAAGAGGGACACACACAAATAGCCGAGCTCATGTTGTTGTGTTTGTTTGTTATCATGTTAGCTTAGGGTTATGTCCACAGTGAAACAGTTTTAAACTTATACAGAAGGACCAACTTGCTGCTGTACACACACCCTAACATGTTAACAACAACAACCCTGTGTTGTGGTTCTATGATTTAGTGGTGGTGGGGTGCATATTTAACATGTATTTCTATTAAATACATGAAAAAGTAACAAGACTTGACTTACCGCGATTGTAGTTGAAAAACAATGCAATGCATCATGGGAGGACCAGACGCACATATCCATACATTGTGACCAGTGTTGCCAGGTCTGCTTATTATAATTTACCCCAAAATTGAATTTGAAAATAGCAGATCTACAAGCTCACAACGCGTTGCATCACGACGCGTTGTGAGCTTGTAGATCGGCTATTTTCAAGCATGTTTGAAGTGCTCATGACTGAGTCATGTGGCCCATAGTTGCTTCTTTTGGGCTTGTTTTCCTAGACCAGTGGTTGCTTGTTTCTCTCACAGAATCTGGCAACGCTGGCAATGACGCTTTAGCAGCCAACTGCCCCCAGAATCAATAGGATTGTTTACGTCCTAAATGTTACAAAAAACATTAAATCGTTTTGAGAAAAAAAAAATGCTGCTATTTGTTCCCAAGCGACTGCAAAAGACTGCTGTTATTTGTTTCAAAAGCTTTAAAAGCAAGCCAGAACCTTTACAGAACGTGAAATGTGCCTATAACTATATTTCCGGTCCAGAGCGGATACGGAAACGTTATGTTTGTTTTCACGTATGTGGACGTGGTGAACATCCGGATGCAGTAGGCGGGATTTTATGAGTGCTAGGAATCAAGAAATTACAAATAATTATTTATTGCTAGAATTGTTCATACATTTGGCATTTAAGTGCCAGAATAATTGATTTATGGACAAGCAGATCATTTATATAGATCTATTAGATTAAACTAAATTGTTTTGATCGGATCTTTGCTACTGTCAATCAACTCATACGGAAGTAATGTGACGTGACGTCACGGGTATAGAAAAGTTAAATAAAAGTGTCGTTCTCAACAAATACTCATCGAAAAATTACAAAACTAGTATGTAAATGCTCAGAATATTTACAGGTTTTTGTGGGTGGTGGCGTGTGGTCTGGTGCATTTCAAACAAGCTTCTTAGCGCACGTTTTGAAATGCCAATGCATTATCAATGGCCCGCCTGTGACGGCGCAATGTGTCGTCTTTGGACCTCAATGAATGTCTACGAGTGACCGTGGAAGGCACATAATTACGTCGCTGGCGTCCAGCGACGGCATATGGCTCCGTCGCGGGGTTCTGACAAAAAGGCAACCGGCTACGTTTTCGGAGTGAGACCGTGTTGCTTTTGCATATCGTCGCTTTTGGGCAGAAACCTCGTATCTCCATATTTCAACCTTTTATGCATTTATTTTTCTCCCTGTTAATTAACGTCCTACTTCGTCATACAAGAGTGGTGCACCAAAGCAGCTAAAACAATCGTGTCGCTCGGCTATTCTCACTATTTTAAATTAAATATATGATAATAGTAAAGCAACGGTTTCATGGGACATGTGAGGTTTCCCACCCGATGGCGCCGATATTTATTCGGCGAGCTCATCAGGATGGAAGCGGACGCACGAGAGTGACAATCTTATTTCACATGCAAGGGTGGCAGCGGGGGATGGGGCGGTGGGTGTTGGGCGGGGGGTGGGGGGGGGCGGGATACGGAAAGGATGTGCTTGTGTGTGTGTGTGTGTGTGTGTGTGTGTGGGGGGGGGATCCATCCCCACACCTTGGGATGAAAGTAACGCTTGCTGCCCTGCACTCTGACAGTCTCTCTGACTCCCTCTCCCTCTCCCTCTCTCTCTCTCTCTCTCTCTCTCTCTCTCTCTCTCTCTCTCTCTCTGTTTCTCTCTCAGTCTCGGGAGGCATTTGGGGGAAAGGGTTTCAGTCTTTCATAATCATCGGGTGATTATTGCGTCTTCATCACAGGTGATGTTGTGTTGCTGTGTTTAACAGATACATGGCGAAGAGGGGACTGGTCCTTAAGGCGTCATGAAGCGTCCAGGGCCCCTAGTGCGATGGAGGAACAGGCTGCTTAGCCCACTCCCCTCCGCCCCCCCTTTTCTTTGTTTGGAAGACGAACATCCCGCCGAAAAAGAACAACAACAAAAAAAATGATGTCTATCACTCTTTATAACATTTGCAAAGCATGCTTTCTAAGGCGCCGCAGCGTCCTGTAAATGATTTGGTCTATTTGTCTGGCGACTGACTTTGTTGTCGTCGTCTGTCGTTTTTTTTCCACATGTTTTGTTTTTTTCTCTTTCTTTTTGTCTGATCGGGGGGCAGGTGGGCGGGGCGAGGGGGAGTTGGGGTTGACTCTTCGCTCAGTCACGCTTTGAAGGTTTTACGAGTACTTATGGGAAAGTATAAATTTCACGGGAGCGGGCGCCCGCATCGCGCGGCCCGACTCGGAAATGCAATGCCCCGACGCCGGTGTGCTGCTCGCTAACGGCCGAGGCTCTTAGCGCCTGACAGCGAATTGATTAGAATAATTCAAAACGTGATGAATAACTTTCATCATGTAGCCAACATAGTCCGGCGATCAGCGCCATTCGTTAGGGGAGCCAGGGGGGGAGTTTATGACAGGGCTGTGCACTGGAGAGAGACATCCAGGCGCATCCCAATGTCTCCGACTATTCTACATATTTGAGACGCGCGTTATGCCAAACGTACCAAATGCCACCCTTGCGTGCGCGCGCACACCCGCTCTCACACACACACACACACACACACACACACACACACACACACACACACACACACACACACACACACACCCGCACAGACGTTACATTGACAGTTGTCATGAAAAACTGAAGCCGTTTGGAATTAGTGTCCCTTGAGGACAGTGCTTTTTCCCTCTGCATTTGCGTCCCCACTCCCCACATTGCAGTTAAATGGCAGCGGTAATCAGGGAGTGTGACTGCGGCGGGAGTGACAGATTGTGAGAGTGATGAGGAATAGTGGCGGAGGAGGAGGACACCGGTTTTGGTCACATCATTAGAATCAATTATTCATGCCACTCTGCCCCAGATTCTATCAAACGAGAAGGTCAGAGACATCAAAGACAGGTAGAAGCATGTTCTCACACACGCCGCCTGACACGCTTTGTCTTTGGGAAGACGGCTCCGCATTCTGTGGAAAACCTTGTATCTGTCACCCCCCCCTCCCCCCTCCCCCCTCCCCCCTCCCATGTCATTTTTACAACTGCAGCTAGCTGGTTTGGTGACAATGTTGCCCATGTGCTAAAAGTCAGGCTAAGCTACTGATAATGTTAAGTAAAAATGTCACGGGTGTCCGTGCCAGATCTGCTCTGTTTCTGTCGAGATCTTGAATTTGGTTCGTGCGCGCGGCGTGCCGGCCATGTGAAGAACAAGGAACCTAAAAGGCATCTCTGATTACCGACAGACGGAGCACCTTTATCACTGTACTGAATCATGGACGTGAGCTTGGATTTCATGCTGCATTTCGTTGCTGTCGGGCAGAAACCTCCTATCTCCATATTTCACTTTTTGTGTTTTTTCGTAAATTGACGCCCTACTTGATAGTAGTGGTACAGCGTGACATAAAAGCATCAAAAGTATTCCACAAGCTCAAAACTTGGTGTGAAGCGACGCATTTTGAACTTTTTTTTTTTTTTTTTTTTTTTTGCACTTTTTACTTTTGCTATATATCTTTTTATAATTCTGAAAAGTAAAGTTTTTGAGGTTTCTGCCTGACAGAGACGATTTTCGACAACAACGAAACATGTCTGGGTCTGCATTGAAATGATATATGCAACTTAACGACGACATGAGTTGAATACTTCCACACCGGAGGCAGACAGCGCCTACAATCACTAAAATCCATGCAGATATTTAGCAGTGGAAATTAAATTAATAAAAGAGCTGTTACTACTAAGCGTCTGTTTCCTTTAGTCTCAAGGAATGCCATGCCAGCAAATAAAAAAAGTAGAAAAAAAACATACAGAAGTACTGTGAACTTGGTACACAAATGCACATGGATGTGAATGCACACACACCGATTCACACCACACTACAAGCACAGGGATAATGCATCTTCCAAAGCACAACATGGTTTGTTAGATCTTCAAGGACACAATGACATGTATTGACAATGGTCTGGTCCTTGCTGTTGTATCCTACAGTCTCACCTGCCAGTGAGGAGCCCCCACCGGGAGGACGTAGAGTCTTTGTCCTATACTCCTCCCACCGGACACTCCCTGCTGACAGGTGCCGCCCAGCCCGTAGGAGTGTGTGTAGTGACAAATATCACCCATTCCGCCCGGCTTCCCTGTCCCGAACACCGGCCAATAGGCTCTATGCACAGCAGCCATATTGGGAATGAATTTGGCCTCTTCCTTACTTCCTTCACAGGTGTTACCAATATAATACTAATTAAGGCTCTGTTCCATTTAGTGTGGCACAGTGGTCTCTTATTTTCTAGGACCCCCATAACTCTGAGAGTGTACAAATGGAACCAAATGGACCCTCACGGGTCCATTTGGTTCCATTTGTACATTCTCAGAGTTACACACCCACCATAAGGGGTCATTTGGGAACCAAAATGGAGTGTTTCCAGTGAGCCAACATGCACAATATCAGCACCCTGACCAGAATGGAACAGAGCCTTCAGTATCATTGGTAACACATGTGAAGGAAGTAAGAAGAGGCCCAATTTGTTTCCAATATGGCTGCTGTGCATAGAGCCTATTGTGTTTGCGTGTAGACGCTTGACAAAACCGGATGCACCGCGGTGGATTCGAACCCACTATATTGTCAATTATCAAGAGCTCA
>NC_139957.1:6072296-6074796 GCF_963454915.1 Gymnoscopelus microlampas
TGAGTGAGAGAGAGAGAGAGCGAGAGACAGACAGACAGACAGACAGACAGACAGACAGACAGACAGACAGACAGACAGACAGACAGGCAGACAGACAGACAGACAGACAGACAGACAGACAGACAGACAGTTATTTTGGTCTAGGTTGCTAAGCTTACAGAGAAACAACAGCACACAACGCCACCAGAAATGTTATGCATATTTCATTTGAATTATCATGATCATCCAGACGATCATGTTTTGGCAGGCTTTTGTCTGATAGCACCGGATTAATTACATGGCTGCTATATCTCTGATTTGTGACATTTTTCATTATTTGTTGCTAAGCCGCTCTGTCTTATTTGAAATAAATGTATTAGCGCCAGTATTAGGCTATTAATATACTGCTCCACACACCCCTAGTGATCAGTTATCCATTGGTAACTCTGAGAGTGTACAAATATAATCAAATCCATTTAATTAACACACACATATCGTTGCTGTCAGGCAGAAATCTTATCTCCATATTCTAACTTTTGTGTTTTTTCGTAATTAACAAAAGTATCAAAAGTTGCAGATCCACAAGCTCAAAATGTGGCGCAAAGCGACACATTTTGAGCTTGTAGATCTGCAGCTTTTGCTAATTTTTTAATTTGAATCCTAAAAAGTAACACTTTTGGGCGATGTGTTACATTTGTACACTCTCAGTCTTAAATTAAACTAATGGTGGAAAGTAGTTATCCACATGACCACAATTTAGAGGTACTCGGGTACTTGGGTATTTACATTTAATTTGACTCCTTAATGTTTTCCCTACTACATTTATTAGATAGGTTTATTAGCTACTAGTTACTTTGACTTAAGTACGAATGCATGACTTCCAGTTATGAATACATTTGTATTTTGTCCAATCTGTATGTACAGTATGTTAGTGCAATATAACTTATACAATTGAGGTGGTTGCATTGTCTCCCTGCTCTTCTAATGAGACATTTAGATCGTGTCAAAGGTCATGTCTCACCTAGACACAGGATCTGACAGGAATTTTCAAGATTCAATTTATCCCCTGAGCAAGCAGGCAGGCTCTATTTGCTCAATGGTAAAAAAATAAAATAAAAAAAAACAGCACTTGCGCAGGAAACCAGGTTCAAATCCAGGGTAGAAGAGGAAAAGTACTTAGTGCGGCTTTAATGTAACTCATTACTTTTACTGTGTGGTATTGCTGCTTTTACATCAAATATCTGAGTACTTCTACCACAGAAATTATTTTACTGTACACCTCAATCAGCAATCAGGCCTTTGCAGGGCATACTACGTGTTCATTCACTCCCTGCAAAACAAAACACGTGCCGCCCGCCATTACCTGTATCCCACTGCCGGGACAGAGTGTTTTCTCACATGAGCTGGTGAATTAGTTAACGTATCTTGTTGTTATGGCTGCTCTGCTCCGAACACGGACCCCCGGGCAGGGGCGTTCTTTGGCAAAGTGGCCAAAGAACGGCTGCTCCGTCCGAGGGTTAACACCCCACCCCCCCCCCCTCCCCCTCAGTAAAGTGCATGTCACTTACTGTACATGACATCGACTTAGCACGAACGGCAGCAAGAGATTTAACAGTGGTTGCTCGCTGCCAGCTTTTTGCAGTTGCCGCCTTCAGCTAGCATCATGTCATATGGAGACAGAGATAGAGAGAATGAGAGAGAGAGAGAGAGAGAGAGAGAGAGAGAGAGAGAGAGAGAGAGAGAGAGAGAGAGAGAGAGAGAGAGAGAGACACAGAGAGACAGAGGAGAGCATTTTGAAAAACAAAACCTGGCGTTTGAGAGTCGGGGCTCCATAAATGATAGAGCTTTGCAAATGGATGTCTTTCTCTCCCCCTCCCCTCCCGATCGCCCCCATGCTCACATCCTGCAGACCACGCGGCCCCTGAATAATGGAGAGGGAAACCCTTTTCCTTTGAAAAAATATAAATCAATCAAACATTCATGGATGAGGAGGTCTCGAGACAATGCCAGTGTGGAAACCAACCCACAACAACCCTTTCTGTGTGTGCGCGGGCGTGCGCGCACGTGTGTGTGTGTGTGTGTGTGTGAGTACATGCCTCACGGTTTGCCAATTAGAGCAGAAGCTGACCATGCCGTAAATATTTAAATGGGCATCACATATCGTATACGTGAGGCCGCCAAACCAGCCGAGCGTGCTGAACTCTGGAGAGGTCACGCACCCTTCCCTTAACTGGCCGCTCTAATGCGGAGAGAAGACATCTACTTAAGGGACTTGGGATAGACTCGGGGAGGATCACCGGACAGCTTTAAGTAGATCTGGACGCAGCGCCCCAAGTACATTAAGGGCCTGGCGGCTGGTGCCACAAAGTCAATCAAACGTGATCAAAATGGAACAAGGCGGCGGAGGCCTCGGGGAGGACACGGAACGAGAAGGTACCGTGGCCTCTCGGTTTCAAAGTGCAGCCATCTCGTGATCATTATACGCCCCAAACGCTGCGACACGAAGCAGAAGACAGACAGA
>NC_139957.1:6077296-6089796 GCF_963454915.1 Gymnoscopelus microlampas
CCGGAGAGAGAGTGTGTAGGAGTGCATATCGTCGGGCAGAAACCTTGTAAGTCAAACTTTTTTGGTTAATTAATCCCCTACCTCGTCATTTAACAGTGTCACAAGCTTGTAGACCAGCATTTTTTTTGCAATTTTTGACAATTTCTCGTATGTGAAAGTGAGAGTGGTTAACATCAAGACGAAAAACCAAAGGTGCGTGCAAGTCCATTAGAAAGGGAGCAAGGGTGAGAAAAAAAACACACAAGGTGTCTCAAAGTGGCTAAAACCACAAATAGCTCATCGCGGAATAACGTGGCATGTCTCTGCACGATAAGTGGGGCACAGGCGTTTGCTCTTTAAGGTCACACACTGCACGCTTATAGACCTGCTACTTATTTGCAATGTTTGACAATTGTTTCCATGTTAAAGTGAGTGTGGGTTTTATAAAACTGTAGTTGTACTAGTTACTTTGTAGATTTTGATTATTATTGCAAAACATACATAATTCAGCCCTAGATACATTTCGGCCATTTGAAAATAGCCAATCTACAAGCTCACAATGCGACACATTGAGCTCATTATGCAGAACGTCCCATTTCAAATTTAAAAGTTTTCGTAAAGTATAAAAGTATTTGAAAATAGCCGATCTACAAGCTCACAATGCGACGCATTGTGAGCTTGTAGATCGGCTATTTTATCGGCTACTTTTATACTTTTGAAAACTTTTAAATTTGAAATGGGACATTCTGCATAATGAGTACTTTTACTTTTGGTACTTTAAGTACATTTTGATGCCAATGCTTTAGTACTTTTACTCAAGTACATTTTTAATTCTGGACTTTTACTTGTAACAGAGTATTTCTATATTGCAGTATTGATACTTTTACTTAATTTAAAAAAGCACTGCTTTGGACATAGAAGGTTTCCACCCGACATAGAGAGCATATCATGCACGTGTGAGGGAATGTGTCAATTAGCTCGAACACACAGATACCTGAGAGTGCGTGTGTGCACACACACGCGCGCGCGTGTGGTTTAGCAAGAGGCTGCAGGCTTGATGACTATCAGCAAATGCTGCCGGCTAACGTCCTCTTTGTGGTATTAGCAGGTGAGAAAATGGTTGCAGCTCCGTGGGAGGGCGAGCGAGGCGTTGATTAGGCTTTACATTGCTGAGTGGGTGGTTACTAAGTGGGCCCCAAGGTGCGAAAAAGGAAATCTGATGATTGCAGCAAAAAAAAAAAAAAAGCGAGCGAGCGACAATGTTTCCGAAACGTCAGTTAAGACGAAAAACCAAAGGTGCGTGCAAGTCCGTTAGAGAGGGAGCAAGGGTGAGAAAAAAAACACACGAGGTGTCTCAAAGTGGCTAAAACCACAAATAGCTTGTCGCGGAATAACGTGGCATGTGTCTGCACGATAAGTGGGGCACAGGCTTTTTGCTCTTTAAGGTCACACACTGCGCGGGCCTTTTCTTTGCACGCTGTGACACAAAAAATGTGTGTGTGTGTGTGTGTGAAACCAACGCCTACGGTATATATGGGTTTCAGGTTCATTTTGAGGTTTCGATCGCGATTGTGTTGAGGGACCCATAGGCCTGCACCGCACCCATGGACTGCATGAAAGCAGTGAAGGGAGATGAACTGAGACGACATTGTTAAAGTAAATCCTTAGCTGTAAAGCCCTATTTTTATACTATAGGCCTAGTAACCCTAGTTGTATGCCGAAACTGTGAAATTGACACGCAAATCAGGCATAAGGTGCTTAGAACCTGCTAACACACTAGGAGACACTACATGCTGATCATAAAAAAAAATACTTGTGTTTGGACAATAAAAGTTTGACTACTGTTTAATTTTGTTGAATAGCCTTGCCTGACTCCCAGAAGCATAACACTGTATATCCCTTGGTCAAGGGGATTCCCCTTTGGTTTACACTACAGTAGGGTATGTTTCATTTCCCATGCCAAGCATAATTCTGACTGCATATCGTTACTGTCGGGTGGAAACCTCATTATGTCCAAAAATGTTACTCTTCAGAATTCAAAATAAAAAATATGCGTTTTGAGCTTGTTGATCGGCTATTTTTGCCTGTGTGACACTGCAGTATATAGGGCATTAATTTACAAAAATAGTAATAATAAAACGTTATAATATGGAGATAAGAGTTTTTTTCCCGACAGAATAAAATAATTACAATAAAATAATTCTCTATTTGTTTTTTCTTTAAATTCTTCTTTAAATGTCGTACAGTAGCCCCATGCAAAGCATACGTTAATATCTCCCTTGGTGAATTTGCATTTCCCCTTTGGGTGAGCGGGTTTCTTTTCCCACGCGGGAGACCCGGGTTCGAATCCAAGTGTTATATACACTCAATAAAAGTTTCCATCTTTCCCACTCCTAACCCTCATTCTAATGTTTCTTGGCTATATTGTTCACAGCCCGGATTGAGTCTTGTCGTCATCGTTTTCTTGGAGAACGGGAGATCTCTTGGATTCAGTCAAGGGTTCCGCTCCGTGAAAAGTCTGGGAAACGAGCCCACCATGTAAGGTTTTAGCATGTACAGTATGGTTAACTCGAGGATTTTCAGGGATGTTGTCTACAGGAAAGAGGCAGCGGTCAGTCAGTAGCTGTGGTTTGCGTGGCCAGGCCCGGGCCGCGAGGTTCAGCCTTTTTACGACAACCTAATCCCAACCTCTTAAGGGTTGTTTTACGCCGCGCAACAACAGGCCCTGTTTTCACGGGAGTTAGCATTGTGGTCTGTGGCTTAGCTTCAGCCGGAGCCAACGCGACCTAAGTAAAGGGCTGAATTAAACCCATTTCTGTCCAGAAAGGGAAGGATTGGCTGACGTTCACACGAGCTGCTCTCCAAAAAGCTGGGAAAAAAAGAAAGAAAAAGAAGCATTCACTGCTGTCAGAGGCTTCTCTGTGCGCCACCTTTGTTAGTTGCTCAAAGTGTCAGAATGGGTTGATTGCGTGGCCTTGCCCTCGAGTCTTTTGTTTTTACTCGAAACTTCACAGTGCGCCGGCATCCAGCCTCATGGCCATGTTTGCCGAAGTTAATTAACAGCATTTAGGCGAGGGAAGAGGGAAGGGTGCAGAAACTCATCAAAGCACATTCTTTCTGTCATTCTGCTTTTTTTTTTTCTTTCTTCCAAGGTTTTCTACGATGAGTGAGTGGTGTTTGGTGAGTGTAGAACAAAGACGTGAAGAGGGGTAAACAATGCAGGTGTAACTGGAGGTCAGTCCGCTACAAAACGGCACCATGACCATGACGGGTACATATCGGTTGGAATGTGATTGGGCCTTTGTTTTTTCCTGATTTACAGCTTGTTCCGTAAGCACGCACGCGTGTGTGCACACACACACACACACACACACACACACACACACACACACACACACACACACACACACACACACACACACACACACACACACACACACACACACACACACAGTATGTATGTATGTACTGTATATATGTATGTATGTATGTATGTATGTATGTATGTATGTATGTATGTATGTATGTATGTATGCATACATGTATGTATGTATGAATTAATTAAAGCATGTAGGCCTATGTGTGCATACATACTATTATGAAAAAATAGACATTGCTAATTTGCAAACAGGTGCAGAAAATCACAGCCCTCCCAGTGTGAGAGTGTCACCTTAGCTAGTCTTGAGGTTGACCGTGTTTCTATATATTACTGTACTCTCAGCATGAGTGTGCCATTGTCACTAATGCATGCTGCGGTTATACGCCCATCTACTGTAGTTCATGTACTAGGGAGTGTCGGGTTCCACAGGGAAAGGCCAGTGAGGATGACTCGTTAGATAACTGGTTGTGGGTTTTTTAGATGGTCCAAACCAGGGGTCTTCAACATTTTTAAGGCCAAGGACCCCTTAGCTGAGAGAGAGATGAAGTAGGGATCCCCACAACATGTATAAAATGGTGTTGAGGAGTAACTATTTCAAAGATTTCATAGACGCTTCAGAGACTTGTTTGACAGCATTAGGTTGTGTAAATTAGCGTGTGTTTGTTTGTTTACACATTATCTTTTGCATTTGCATTTTATGTTTCAGACAAACTTCAACTGTGGCTCTTGTTTCCCTCTATACCAAACCTCTTAGGCAAAAATAGCCGATCTATAAGCTGACAACACGTCGGTGTGCAACATGTTGTCAACTTATAGATCTACTATTTTTGGCAAAAGTTCAACAAACAAAAACGATAGGCACATGCCATCAATAATAGCGTGGTTACTGTGCACAATACTTTAATTTATACGAATTACATCATACCACGCCACTACCTCTAGGAAAACACACTAACATTGTATATGTTTTATTGCATTATTAGCTGGAAATGTTTTTTCTTCTAAATGTGTTGTACTTGTACTTAAAGTCATGGCACTGATAAAAGAAATAGACAGGATTCAAGAAGTCCTTCTCTGTGTTCAGTATATGCAGGCAAAGTTACATTTGGCCCATTTTCGGCAAGTTTTACAAGACGCTTTGTATTCATATGAGGGTAGTCAACATGTGATTTCAATAAAGGTACACAGCATCCTATGTGTGGACAGGACAGTCGGCTATATCACACCAACATCCTATGACCAGTGTTGCATTGCTCAGTGCGCGCAGTACCACGACGTCAAAACATCTTTTTTTCAGGAGCACGCGCTCAATCAAAAACAACCCTTAAACAACCTCTAAACAAAGTTTACAAAAGCTGCCGACTGCCGGGTATTAACCAGCGTGAATTAACATAGGAATGAGCCTGGATGCATATCAATGGTCCATTGTGTGACCTGTTAAATCCTGTAGAGTAGGTGTTAAGCGATGTGCAGTGTTGCTTTGGTGAATCTATCTCTGGTGGGACGCTATTTTAAAGACGTCGCGCGCGGGGTGCTCCTTCCATTCCGACATCTCGCCACTCCGACTAGTGGCTTCCGCGTGCGGTTAGGGTTAGGGTTAGGTATAGGGTTCGTTAACGTCGGAAAGGCGACATGTCGGAAAGGCGAAATGCACCCGTCGCGCGCACGTCGCTTAACACCTACACTACAGATCACGCAATGGACAATTGATACGAGTCTAGGCCCATTCCTATGTTCCTATGTTAATGGTTTGACACCCGGCAGTCGGCAGCCTTTGGAAATGTCGTTGAGGTGTGAACTTAAGGGTTGTTTTTAATCGATGCATGTGCGTGAGCGTGCTCCTGCTCAAAAGACTGGTGGGACAGCGTGTTATCCCGTGCAATGACCAATGCAACACTGGCGACGTGCGAGTGACGTCATTAAAAGGTGGCTTATCCAACGGGCTTGAGGTGCTGAAGCACAGGGCAAAAAAAAAAAGAAAACCTTGCTTCTAAAGAAAATTTTGAAGCAGCGGCTGCTAAAGGAGCGCTACATCATTGAAACGCGCCGGTGAAGCAACCCCCCCCCCACCGGGCACCACCACCGCCCCTGAGCATACCACCAAACAAATCACCAATGCACCACTGCCTACGACATTCCTGTGATACTAAACATGTTTTTCCTCTAACATACTATTATGCAGTGAGAGAGAGAAACATCAAGTTGAACTAACATGAAACCTTAAACTAGACATGGAGTTTGCAATAAAACATACTAACACGTGTCCTGTGTAAGTATGTTCTTGTCTATTCTTTTGCACATTGACTCAGGAGTCTTAAATTCTGTTGCTCTCGCAATGACGGTAATGGAATTGAGCTGAACATTGAAGGAGTAAACACTGAACACAAAGCAAGTCAGACACATTCCCAACAACGAACCCATTTGGACACTTGTCATTTTGATCTTTGTACCCATTTAGTCAGTGGCTCTCGATGAAGTGCATTTCAGAATGGCATTGATGCCTTTCACGCAAGCTGCTCTCCAAAAAGAAAAAAAAGAAAAGAACCATTCACTGCGATCGTGTATCAGGGGCTTTAATGTGCGCCACCTTTGTTCGCTGCTCAAAGTGTCAGAATGGGATGATAGCGCTGGCCTTGCCCTCACGTCTGAATGGGTGTTTGCTTGATTACTCCGGAGCGCATGAACCGACTCCCCTCATCTTTTGTTTTTACTCGAAAAACTTTGCCGCGCGCTGGCATCCAGCCTCATGGCCATGTTTGCCAAAGTTAATTAACACCATTTAGCGAGGGAAAAGTGTGCGTGGGGGTGGGGGTTGAAAAATCATCAAAGTGCATTCTTTCCTTCATTCTTTTTTTTTTCTTCCAAGGTTTTCTCAGATGAGTGAGTGGTGAGTGTGGTGAGCGCAGAATGAGATGCGTGGAGAAGGAACCGCTACACTAGTGGTTCTTGAACTTTTTAGCTCGAGACCCAAAAGAGAAATTAGATCTACAAGTGTAGATCTACTATTTTCACTACTTCTTAAACATTTTTTTATTTTTTTTATTCATGGAATTCCTTCAATTATTTAGTATTTAATAGTAATAGTTTGAAAAAAAATAGAATTTGTTTTTATTTCAGATTTAGTTTTTTGTTTGTTTTGAATCTTTTGAAATATGTGGCCATTTTTGACTGGAGGGCAGTCATCTCCCTGGTGTCCATTCTTCAGGAATGCAGAAAAACTGCTTTTTTATTTTTAATCCAAAATTAGTTAATAGCCCAGTTAGACTCTTCACATACTAGAGTATGTCTGACATAAATGTCAGAGCTTAAATCGACATGTAAATATGAAATAAATGCATACACATATACTGTAGATAAGATATAAAGTTAGAGCTAACATTTGCTAGCATTGCTATTTCTACCCGATCGTTTTGAAAGGTATCCCTAGTCTGTTGGCTTGTGTCTAACGTACATCTCAAAGAAAGATGTATTAACAATCATATTTGGTTAAAACTGTTGTGAAAATGTATGTATGTTTGTTAGTCCGCCTAGGCACTGGTTCCAGCCGGTTCCAGCATGGGGCAGTGGCGAACGCTTGGTCTCAGATAGCATACAGAACAAAGAGAGCCTTGCAAACAAAGGAAATGCATGATGGGATAGATAGCCCAGTATACTATATTTGAATGACGGCCATTCAAGTGGTGTTTTCTCCACTTAAGAGATTGAACTTGACTTCAATTCTATAAGCTGTAGTTTCAAAACTATTCACTCGATCTTATTAACCAATATATCATTATTTTGCTATGATTCACTTTTTGCATATGACATGAAAAACTGAAAATAAAAAATGCTAGATGACTCAACCCCAGTCAAATGTGGTCAAATATTTAACAAAGGGAAAAAAGGGGTATTTAATCACGAAGTGTTTGGGAAACGCCACTCTACACAATGTCGCCATGACCATGGGTACGTGCTGATGATGGGGACGTTATTGGGCCTTTGTCTCACCTTGTTTACTACTTGTTTGTGTAGATATGCAGGGGCGGCGCAGCCGCAGGTCATAAGGGTGTTACCACAACCGCACTTTTTTCAAGTGTCACCTTAGCTAGTCTTGAGGTGACCGTGCAGTTTCTCACTCTCAGCGTGATTGCCATTGTCACTTATTCTGCCGTTTACACAGTGGTGGGAAAAGTACGTAACAGTATCAATACTGCCATGCAGAAACACCCTGTCACAAGTAAAAGTCTGGTAATCAAAATTGATTTGAGTAAAAGTACAAAAGTATTGGCATCAAAACATACTTAAATGAACCAAAAGTAAAATAAATCATTATGCAGAAGGTCCCATTTTACAAGTGTTACAAAATGTATAAACGTCTTTTGAAAAATAGCTATTTTCAAATAGCCAAATTATATAGGGATGAAGTGGTTAATGTATGTATCCTTTTGTAATAATAATCCAAATCTACAAAATAACTAGTTACTTTTCAAAAAATTGTAGTGGAGTAGAAAGTACAATATTTGCCTCTGAGATGTAGTGGAGTAGAAGTAAAAGTATCGAAAATTGGAAAATACTCAAGTAAAGTTAAAATACCTCAAAATTGTACTTAAGTAGGCTACATGTTCCACCACTGCTTTTTCCCCCCAAAATAATTCCAAGGATGTACTAAACTACATGGAATCCATCTTTCCTGGATGTTTGCTAAAGCAAATGGGAATTGACGTCACGTTTTTCTTTCAGTTCAGCACACACAAAATAACGACAGTGGGACATGATATGTCATAATTATGCCATCAATGATATTGTGTCTACTGTGGTCAACACTTGAACGTAAGGCTAATTACATCATATAACTCCACTACCTCTAGTAAACAACTAGTTTCCTATGGGTTTACGTTGCTTTAGTATAATAGGTTTTCTATTTCTACTAAATGCATCTGTGCCCTGATTAAGTGTCGTCTATTGAGGAGATATTTGTATGTGTTTTCTTTGCTTGATGTTTTGTGTAAAGCACATTGAATAGGCTCTATGCACAGCAGCCATATTGGAAAGAAATTGGGCCTCTTCTTACTTCCTTCACAGGTGTTACCAATGATACTAATGAAGGCTCTGTTCCATTCTGGTCAGGGTGCTGATATCGTGCATTTTGGCTCACTATAAACACTCCATTTTGGTTCCCAAATGGCCCCTTATGGTGGGTGTGTAACTCTGAGAGTGTACAAATGGAACCAAATGGACCCGTAACTCTCAGTTATGGGGGTCCTTGAAAATAAGACAACCACTATGCCACACTACATGGAACAGAGCCTTAATTAGTATCATAGGTAACACCTGTGAAGGAAGTAAGGAAGGGTCCCAATTCATTCCCAATATGGCTGCTGTGCATAGAGCCTATTGCCTTGTTGTTGAAATGTGCTCTACAACTACATTAGCCTTGCCTTGCCTACCTTATGGATATTCCTCTCAAAAAACATATAATCTTTCTAAACTAAACTGAAAGAACAAACGCTAAACCCAAAGTAAGTCGGACAAATTTCCCCACAGCTGTCCCAATCAGACACTTGTCATTTCGATCTTTGTCACCAGTAAGTCTGTGGCTTGTCCATGATCCGCATGACCAACTTGAGTGAATTATCACTTTAATTCCCTGAATTTTGAGATTATGCCGGAGAAGGGTGGGGGGGGGAGTCGCCGCTGAAATTTGAAACAGTCAGCAATGGATGTCCAACACGCTCAAACGGTTTTAATGTAGATAGATGTAGACGGGAACGGGGGCCACATAATGAGGTTCAACTTTTTCACTACCGTTTGGGGCAGATTTACGAGGAATTGGAACTGTTAAAAGCCAGCCAGCGATGGCCGCCTCGGCCCCGCGTGCAGACCACACACATACACACACACACACACAGGGACGTGACATGCAACGCCGAAGCGCATTGACAAAGTCTGTAAGGGGAAGATCACTGTTTATCACTGTGGCAGAGACAGAGTGTAATGACGGTGTGTGTGCGCGTGTGCGTGTGTGTGTGTGTGTGTGTGTGTGGAAGGGGGGGGGCAGAGGACACTGCTCTACAAAGTTACGGCTGCAAAAAGACAAAGCCGTCTCGCACGTTTCCCCCTCGGAGAGCGACCGACATCATCCCTTAAATATTTCAGTCGCAGACTCCCCGCCGTTCAGTGTTAATGAATATTAAGGGGGAGACATTTTCCTGAGGGTAAACAGCCCCCTTTTATTTATTCCCTTTATTGTTTTAAACTCTCTCTCTCTCTCTCTCTCTCTCTCTCTCTCTCTCTCTCTCTCTCTCTCTCTCTCTCTCTCTCTCTCTCTCTCTCTCTCTCTCTCTCTCTCTCTCTCTCTCTCTCTCTCTCTCTCTCTCTCTCTCTCTCTCTCTCTCTCTCTCTCTCTCTCTCATTGTGTGTTCGTCAGCTTGCATCATTGCACCACGTTGACCCGGTTGAGAGCAAACCTAGACAAGTTAATGAACGTAACGTGCAAGACAATTACTACAGGGGCGCAGTGGTGGAAGAAGTACCGAGATGCTTTACTTATAGGTAAAAGTATAGCATCATCTTCATTGTCACATCACAGGTTTACTGGTGTAAAACAATGGGAGAAATGTGTTTTTGTGCAAGCTCTTTCGTTTTTATTATTTCCATAAGAGAAAGGGAAGAAGGGGGCGGCAAGGGGAAGAGAGGGAGAGAGATGTTTTATAACGTAATAATGTATATCTGCAAAGTAAGTAGTAACTAAAGTTTTCAAATAACTGTAGTGGAGTAAAAGTACATATTTGCCATGACACACTCCATGAATTCAAGGCTTCATGGGGTGTGCAAATTGATAGAAAATAAGTATTTTTGGGGGTGAACTACTCCTTTAAGATCTTAGTGTTTTGACATTTATTTGGGGGCCCACTTGCAATACCCTCGCGGCCCACAGGTTGAGGACCACTGTTAGGAAATGAGTCCGGTGGTTGAGGTGTGTTCAGATCTTGCCCCACACACATTATGGAGTGTTACCAGTTACACTGTACGCGGCGTGTCAAATGCACATAAATTTCTCTTTTTTTATCGGCTGCACAGAAGATATATGGACTCCCAAGAGCAGTTTCATTTTATGTTATACTCCGCCGTGGCGAGGCGGTCGACTTTCTTTAGTTTACAAATATTACCGGTTATTCAGCGGTGAAGGAATTTACAATAAAGCGAAAGACGATAAAGACGCTTGTTTCGGTGTGTGTGTGTGTGTACATTTACTCAAGTACTGTACTTAATTACAATTTTGATGTATTTTTACTTTACTCGAGTATTTCCAATTTACAGTACTTTTACTTCTACTCCATTACAAATATTGTACTTTTACTCCACTACACTTTTTTGAAAACTTTAGTTACTAGTTACTTGCAGATATAAATTATTACATTATAAAACATACAGTACATTAAAGGGGAAGACCACTCATTTTCGACATTGAACTGGCTGAGGGGGCGGAGTCAAAAGTACACCCTGCGTATGTCACTGATCACATGACCTCAATCAATTATCCTTTTCTAGGCAACACAGAAGGGGGGGGGACTTTTTTCTTATTTCCACAAAACAGCTCTAAGGTGTATTAAAGACATAGTTCAATGTTGAAAATGAGTGGTCTTCCCCTTTAACCACTTTAGCCCTATTTTCTATTTCTATTCTATTTTCAAACATTTTAGTAATTTTACTTTTGGTACTTTAAGTACATTTTGATACCAATACTTTTGGTCTCACTTGTAACAGTACTACTCCTACATTGCAGTACTGATAGTTTTACTTAAGTAAAACACTTTTTCCACCACTGGTGTCAGTGCAGTTGATCAAATGTGTACACTCACACGGATATGATGAAAATGCGCACGCACGCACGCACGCACACACACACACACACACACACACACACACACACACACACACACACACACACACACACACACACACACACACACACACACACACACACACACACACACACACACACACACACACACACACACACACAGATTTGCGCGCGGGCAGCTGTTTGCCGAGCGAGAGATTATTCCATCAATGTCAAACTTCAATGACGCCGCTCGTCTGATAAGGTTTGGTTTTAATAAATGAGGGGAGAGCCAGCCCCGCTGGATGCCTCTCAGTTTAACCCCCTGTAAACATGGCAGACCACCGCGCGCAGCCTCACAACGGCCTCACGCCGAGCGCTAACGATCCCGACGCACCAGCATGGTCAAGCCGGGGCGCGCCCATTTATTATCAATTACAGCTGTCTCCAAAGAGGCCTTTTTAACAGCAGTTCAGCCCGTATGCTGGCGTAGAGCCGTGGTTTTTTCAAAGCCGTTTTTATGTGACAGGACCCATAGGTTGAATTTTATTACATTTCTAAACGATTCTGTCCACGGGACAAAGACGCTTTGGTTTAAATTAAACTGTCTCATACGATGACACGTGCATTCATAATGCGGATATTGATACTAGATGGGGCCAAGCCCCGAGAGCCGCGGTAGAACAGTGAAACGGCCGTCGCCTGGTGGTCAAATCTGGGATAGCAACACTTCCGCATTTAAAAGCGCAGTGCTCCGACATTAAACAGTAAACCCGAACCAAACCCGCACCCTAACCCTAACCGCACGCGGATGCCACATAGTCGGAGAAAAGGTCTGTCGGATTAACGCATGCCTCCCACTGCGCGTGCATCTATACCGTTTGTGCACCTGCTCAGGACCCAATATTATACTTCCGGCAGACTTCCGGGTGCTTCAAACGCCACTGAGCAACTTTCATTGAAATGAATAGCTGGTGGCGGGGCAGTTCGCCCTCTAGATATATTATAACTCTGTGGACGGGGCAGGCATCGGCATACTCTTAAACGATGCAAGTTCGGAATGCATGCCCCACTCGGTTATGCAATACCCTAGCCTGGTTCCAGACAAATCTGCCATTGCGAAAAGAAATTGCCCCCCGGCAGATTAGGCCTGGCCCCTCTCATTAGAGATTGGATTTCTCTCCCTCCGAAGTTGTGAGGGACCAATCAGGGCCCAGTATGCAAATATGGGGCGGGTTTGTCAACAGTGGCATTTTTTGAATTTGCCCCTCGGAAATGCAGGTTCCACACAGAGATTCCAGACTAATATCTACGCAGTGA
>NC_139957.1:6094796-6102296 GCF_963454915.1 Gymnoscopelus microlampas
TTATTATAGCATCATTAAAGAAAAAAAAAACATCTTCGTTGAATTTCTCATACTGGTGCATACTGTAACTCGTCACCAGTGGCAATTTGTGTGCATCGCACTCTAAGGCCAGAGGAGTTCAACCTGAACAGTGTAGCCCCTTTAGCATGTAGCACGTTAATACTTCCTCACACCTGGAACATTTCCAGAGGTGCTAATTTATTCCCTTTCAAGTAGTTCGGGAGGGAGGTGGGTGATGTTGTGCGTGTGTGTGTGTGTGTGTGTGTGTGTGTGTGTGTGTGTGTGTGTGTGTGTGTGTGTGTGTGTGTGTGTGTGTGTGTGGGAAGGTGGGTGACTGTAACCATAACACCTTGTAGTTAATTATATCTCCGGTCCACAGAGCCAGCGTTAGCACTTAGCGTTAGCCGGGGAAGCTTCTATGGGGCTCGTTCCCCCACCCTCCTCCCTCCCTCGCGCACACTCCTCTGTCACTCCCCTCAGGACACTCTCTCGCCGACCCCCCCCCCCCCCCCCCTCCCCCGCCATATCACACCCCCATCACAGCGGATTAAGCGCTAACTAACCCTCCTTTAATTAACTCATGATTAGGTATTAATATCTGGCGCGGGTTCCGGGCTTGCAGTTGTTGCCTTAATAAGTGGATTAGATTTAGCCTCTCACTGCTCTTTCTTTCTCTCCGCGGCTAGAAGATATCTACCCCCCTCCTTCTCTCTCACACACACACACGCGAGCGCGCGTGCACACACACACACACGACTACCCATCTTATCCCTCTTGGTTTTCTCTGGCAACAGTCCAGAACATTTTGGCGGGGGGCTGCTTACAAGTTTGTTCTTGTGGTCATTGGTATACAGTAGTAGGGGCTCAGGTGTTGTCCCTAATTTACGGTCCACCGTACGCCGGAGTTGCGCGCCGAAAACAGACTATATACGAGCTTGTATGTCGTCTGTTTTTCGGCTTCAGTCACAATCGCAGGCTGCTGTCAGATAGGATCACTGCGTTTTCTATGGAAGCATTTTCTTGGAACGTCCGTGAATGTAAAATGGCGGACAGCCATTTTACTGAACAATCACCCCCCGAGGTCACCGCGGAATGTGATAGCAAACACTTTGTACACCTTCGGGTTCAGTAGTAGAAGTCGACCAAACGTGTGTTCTCGTGGTCATTCATGAAAATAGAAATGAACAGATGTTTTAGGTAGACTTAACAGGGGGCCAAGGGAGAAGCACTTACTGTTTTTCATCTCAAAAGTGACTGGCTCACAGGTGAGTATGTGACACAGGAACAAAGGAACATTCTCAAGGCCAGACCACTTAGCATCTTCAAAACCTTTAGACGCGAGCGCGACTCCTTGAATGAAACAAAAACACCTAATATCAGGCAGGTGTTTATCGAGTATTTACAGGAGAGAAAATAAGTCATTTTTTCCTTCTTTTTTTTCCCTTCTCCAGCATATTAAAGCGTGCCACCTGCATCAATTAACAGGTCTAAAGAGCAGCTTTCAGAGAGCGGGTTGTAATTCCATGATCGCATTCTTTAGAAAGGCACTCACAGGTGGCAACTGATGAGACCACAACAAAAGCCTGTGTGTTTACTTAAACATTTACAGCTGACCTGGACCGCTGAGGGAAGCAAGAATTCTTAACTGTATGTCACCTCATGGCATAGGATCAAATCATCTATTAAGTGAAACAAATAAAGGAGCAATGTTAAATCATGGGATTTTTTTTTTGTTACTATTTGCACATCTGCCATCTGCTTGTACAGTAGGTAGAATTTATTTTATTTGATCAATCAAAAATAATGAGAGCCTGTGGAGAGATTTATAATGTTAATACAGCTAGTCTTGTGTTGGTTTGAAAATAGCTATTATGACTGACAATCAAACGAATCAAAAGTTCCATGTCATTTTTCCCATTATATTTTGAGATATCTGGTGTGCAACTGCCATTGTTGGAATAAGGGTGGCGTAGGAGGAAAGGTCAGGGGTTAATCAATCGATCCCCGGAGCGCATAAATGCACTCAGCAGCAAGTTTCATGACAAGTTTAAATGTGGAGGTACTCTACCTGTGGAAATGTTGTTATTTTGTCTTTAAAACCTTGCAAAAAATGATTTTTAATTGGGATACTGCAAAATTAAAGTAGACTACGTCAGTTCCACTGATTAAAGCCAGAACACAATCGATTGATTGATCATTAAAACCCATTAAGACCTGAGGCGATTCTTTAAAAAAAATCCAAATCCTAAAAGTTTTTGAAAAAAATATATAAAACATTTTTTTTCAAGATTTTTCAAAAATAGCAGATCTACAAGCTTGTAGCGCGGCACTCGATGCCGCGCTATGAGCTTGTATATCTGCTATTTTTGGATAGCCAAAGAAACCTAAAGTGACACAGATCCGTTCCAGGTCTTAAAGGGTTAAAATAAACATGCCTTTTGGCTGCCGTGTTAGGTGGTCCGATGGGTGGGCCGCGAGCACCTTTGCGATTTTGAAGTGGGCCCTGATACGGAAAAAAAATTTGAGAACCACTGTTCCATGGCATCCAGCCGGCAGTTTACGAGATATCAATGCTCTGACGGACAGACGGACATACCTACTTCGCCGTCCTCACAAACATGGATGGGCGGGTTTTAAAGGAACGTAATCACAGGTAATGACGCTGGACCTTAGAGGCTCGACACAGAGGCACCAAAAGACCGTCCTCGTTGGTGTTGTTAACTTCACTCGGCAGCTTTTCTGAGTCTTCCAGGTCATATAACTGGAGTTTGTCATTTACGCCACGTACGCACTCTTTCATTATCATCTTCTTAAAGCAATGGCAAGACATTTGAGGGTCGTGAGAAGTCCCCTGCTCTAATACACAGTGAACAGACACCAGTTCAGAGGGACAACCTGCTGAATCCGCAGTCCTGGGCCGTGAAATTAGACATGCTGTCCACCACGCGACCACCTTTAACCTCTCGGGGCAACATGTCAGGACATTGCCACTTTCAAGTCCAGTATTTAGAGTGTCTGCCAAGCTCGCCTTTCTGGCTGTCAGCAGCATTCATTCATATAATTAGGGAGTGAAGATTTAAGAAGACGGAGTATGTTGTAACATATTTTCCACCACCTATACAGTCCTCTGCGTCTCGTGAGCGCTCCTCAGCAATGACAAATGAATGTTTCACGAGAAGGTCCTGCCTTTGTCTGTGGACGTTTTCAATTGGGAAGGCTGGGGTTTGGCGCCGAAATCCGTTAAAAAAAATGGTTTCTAGGTGTATTCTGTTTTTGGTTACTTTATTTCGGTTATAGGGTTAGGCTATTGAATTCTTATTTTTGCCTGATTTTACTGATTTATTATTAAAAAAAAAAACTAAATAATGCTGCGCACATATATTATATATAATTTGCACAATTCCCAGAATTTCCCAGCATAATATTTGGGAAGGCTTAGCCTACCCTAGCCTTCATTACCCGCCGCCTATGCCAGGTGTTTCAGGTGCATGCTCTCGTGGTGTTGTCCAACATATTCCATGCCAATGTGCAAGCGTTGACATTTCTGTCAACGCTTGCACATTGGCACACCTAACTCGAATGCACCCATTATTAATTGTATTGCTTAAATCACGGTTCACTATAAGGTCAGCTTGTCATGTTTGAACCTTCTTTAGTTTCTAACCTGTACAGGAAAACAAACTACAACATCGGCCTAGGGTTTAATGTTCCTTTTTTTCCGGAAAGGTGTCACTTGCATGCACTGATGACGCCTCGAGTGACAGGGTGCTACATTATCCAAGAGTGACGTCCAAATACACAGTGAAATCCACATTGTTAAACAGAGTTAAACTCAGAGTAAAAAATTAATGAATTAACCCATTAAGTTTTTTTTTTAAACTTATGTTACTATGTCAGTGGTTCTCAATCTTTTTCATGTCAAGGACCCCAAAATGTATATCTATTTGGCTGCGGACCCCCATCTCAAAATATTTTGTTCCAGGGACCCCCCCAGAAGCAAAGAATAGAGTTAAAAATGTTCGCTTTAAACAATATATATTCAAAGATTTGCACATATTTTCACGATTTTTCAAAAATAGCAGATCTACAAGCTCGTAGCGCAGCACTCGGTGCCGCGCTATGAGCTTGTATATCTGCTATTTTTGAATAGCCAAAGTGTAAAATAATGCTTTTTAGCTCACATCTAAAAAGTGACACAGATCTTAATGGGTTAACATTGACGATGTTACTGTGTACGGTGAGCTAAACATGAATAATCTAACAAGAGTTTTTGAAAAAAATAAATAATTGTCTGACCAACTGATATTACCGTTCCACACTGTCGCAGAGTTAAGGAAAATTCTGGGAAGTGAATTTGATATATCTGCAGAAAAGTACAGAAGCTAGGGTTCTGCCTATTGTTACAACAATGCATGCGCCTAACAATTCCAACGTACAGTTTTCACTTGCTTCTTTGGGGACTGCTGCGGGGATCCAATCCGTGTATTTTTAGCCTCTGAACAGAAGCCCGGTCAACGTCTTCATACGCTGTGCAGACTGCCTCAATAGGCAGACAAAGAATGCACGGCAAGCCCCAAGAATAATAGTGGACGTGTATCGTAAAGTGAGGCTATACGCTGGTGGAAGTGTGCACAGTGGCCAACAGCGGAGGATTGTGGTTGGACTGGGCAGCTCCCAGGTGATGCAACCGTGTGGATGTATGTGAAGCAGAGTCCTGCAAGCTCAGCAATGCTCCTCTGGAACTTCTGGGTTCGAAAAACAAAGTGCACAGCAAAATCATGAGTGTTACTTTAACGCTGAAAGTTTTTGTTGTTGTTTGTTTTTTTGTTTAGTTTTTTTTGTCATAAGAACTGTAGGATAAAGCGATGTTAACCACTGTTGTTGTGCGTCAATTGCCCCCCAAAAAAGAGGCGATCTAAGCTCACAACGTATTCCGTTGTATTGTGTTTTTCCAGCGTGGCTCATCAGAGGCGAGCCGTAGAGGGTCCGTGTCAGTGTGTGTCTACTTGTCTGGAGCTGATCTCTCACAAATCAGCACCACATTTCTTTGCACGCATGCCAGTAGGCTACAGCCGAACCTCTGCTATGTTCTTTTTTTTAATCTCCACCTGGCCGGAATGGCCAGGGGCAGGGATTTTGTTTTCGCTCCCGTTATTCTGTCTGTGAGTCTGTAACTGATTGGTGTGAAACTTTGCACACACACCTCCCAGACCCGTACTCTTGAACCGTAGGACAACAGTACACGTTGTCAACACGGGGTCCGGGGACCCCCAGGGGTCCTTGAGGGATCACCTTGAGTGGAACCAAATGGACCTTTACGGATCCATTTGTATACCCTCAGAATTAAACACTGAAGACGTGACAGTGTAGATCAAGGTTCCCGAGATAAACTATGGGACATCTGTGGATCCACATAGAAACGGCATGATGTCTATGACGTAGCTACGATGTATGACTCCAAATGTGGGTACGGTTTCAGTGTGATTACAGTCCCATTGACTTCGATTAAGAAATGGAAGTTTAATATTTAAAAAAAAAAGGTAAAACATATCATTGCTGTCGGGCAGAAACCTCTTATCTCCATATTTTAACTTTTTGTGTTTTCTTCGAGCTTGTAGATCTGCTACTTTTGCTGTGTTTGAATTTGAATCCTGAAAAGTAACAATTTTGGACATAATATGGTTGTATTGATGTATAAAAAAAGAAATGGTAATTCTGTGGCCTACTGGCAACATGCATACAAAGTTTGGCGCTGAGCAGCGGTTTGTGACACACACACACACACACACACACACACGCACACGCACACGCACACACAGCAACCAACACACACACACACACACACACACACCCTGTCATAGACGGCTAGCCTCTTGCAGGGCCACGGCGTAAAAAAAATCATATCAAATCGGAGGGTCCATGGTCAAACGCATATCAAACTGGGGGTCCTTGAAATAAACGTTGAGAACCAGTGATCATCATACATGACGTCAGAGATCCACAGGGACGCCACGGCGTCTTGTTCTTCTCTAACCCCTCCTGTAATCCTGCAAACATTTTCGGCACAATGACCGCTCTGGAAGTCAGCACACCTCATCACTCAAATCTTTCTCTCTCTCTGTCCCTCTCTCACCCCTCTTCCATTTCTCATCTCTCTCTCTCTCTCTCTCTCTCTCTCTCTCTCTCTCTCTCTCTCTCTCTCTCTCCGTCTCGTTCTCTTCAACCTCGCTCGCGCGCGCGCACTCTCCCTCTCGGCTTGCATTTAAAATGCCAGGGCCCTTCTTATACCTGAAAGCCCTCTCCCGGGCTGATTTACGAGGGAGTTTGCAGCGTTCACATTGTAAATCTCTCACCTCGGTGACACACTCCTCCGCTGGTATTCATCCACCATCTCTTCCCTAACCCTCTCGGCAGAGCGGCTTTTTGGACCGGGGCCAGCGGCCGGGGGGTGGGGGGTGGGGGCTGGGGGCTGGGGAGTGGGGGGGGGTCGCGGTGCACTCTGGGATTATCGGTGAGGTTTAGCAGGAACAGAGTGTGAATTACAGCCGGGGCCCGGCCCGGCGTTCTTCTGCTCGCTCCACAGCCCCCCCCCACCCCCCCCGCCCCTCTCATTTGACCCCCCCCCTCCCCCACAACTGCCACTAAACACCAAGCAAGCTCTCTCCCGCCGGTGGAAAGTAACTAAGTAATTTACTCAAGTAAACTGGTAAATTGGACAGCGTTTACAGAAGTGGTTCTGAAACTTTGTTTCACGTCAAGGACCCGCGAAATGATATGATATTGGGCTGTGGAATTCCCCATTTCAAAATGTTTTGTGCCAGGGACCCCTAGAATAGAAGATTTGTGTTTTCTTTTTTTAAAGCTACATTATTACAATTTGTCCAACAGATTTTTCCAGAGATTTCCAAAACATTAGCTTGTGCATCTGCTATTTCTTGATATCTAACGTATAAATGCATGAAGTGTTTAAAATGATGGTTGAAGCCGTATTAACACATTTTGCTGAGGACGCCCACTTTGAGAACCACTGCTTTACAGCATGTAGCTGCCTTTCTAGTCTTTCCGACCCTTCAAAGCGCTTCACAATGAATTTCACATTCTGCACATTCAACGGCGGAGGAAACCATCCATGCATGCAAGGCACCGACCTGCTCATCGGGAGCGGATAGGGGTTTCGGTGGTGTCTTGCTCAAGGACACTTCGACGCACGGCTGTAGGAGGAGTAGGGGATCAAAACTGGAACCATCAGGGCGGTTCCAAGACAACGCTCTGTCTCCCGAGCCTGTAACTGTACTTTACTTGTACTTTACTTTAAGTACAATTTCACAGTGTTTACTTTACTTGAGTATTTCAATGTTTTCAAGACAAATATATACTTCTACTCTACAACATCTCTGAGGCAAATATTGTTATTTTTTTAAGCACAAATTATAGTCCAACATCATGATGTATATGATTCGGAAATTATATTTTGATGCTAATATGTTTGTGCTTTGACTT
>NC_139957.1:6109796-6122296 GCF_963454915.1 Gymnoscopelus microlampas
GTACATTTACTTTTGGTACTTTAAGGTCATGTTTATACCAATACCTTTGCACTTTTACTCAAGTAAATTTAGAATTCCGGACTTTTACTTGTAACAGACTACGTCTACATCGCAGTATTGATACTTTTACTTAAGTAAAACTTAACTTTGAGTACTTTTTCCACCACTGCGGATTCCCAATTCCCACCATAGTCCCTGTCACCACTCGCCCCTAACTGTTGGTCTTGGGGAGGAGGGTGCAGACAACCACGTGTCTCCCCATATACGCATGGGAGTCGCCGCGCGGCCGCTTATTTTCACCTGACAGTGAGGAGTTTCACAGGAAGAGCGTAACTATTTTCTTTGTTTTACTCTTAAGCCTGATTTATACTGATGTGTGAGCCAAGCCATGGCTCGTGGCTTATGGCTCCAATGGTATCTAGTGGAGAGCCGTTATAGCCATGAGCCGTGAGCCACGGCTTTGCTCACAAAGAATAAATTAGGTTGTGTCTCCTTTTTTTCTTTATCTGTCCTCTGTCTCATAACGGTGGTATACGGCCGTTCCAACTGAGTTTCCCCCGGGCCGTGGGATCAATAAAGGTATGTATGTCTGTCTGTCTGAAAAATTCGGACGGATCCGTCTTGATCACTTGACTATAGAGATGATGTGTACCGAGTTGCGTGATGTTTGGACAGAATGAAAAAGAAAAGGCAGAATGAAAAGAAAAGGCAAAAATCGTCCTCCTGGTGGCGCTATAATGAGGCAATTTTAAAAGGGTGGCATTTGTTCCTCAATGTAGTGCGAATATGCATGCAAAGTTTCACCGCAATCGGACACTGAGTTCATGATTTGCGGCATTTCGTTCAAAACGGCCCACTCAGTTTGAGTGGGCCGGTGGCGTTATAACAGGCCCATGTGAACAGAAACATCCAGGGAGTGTGCGTGCACAGTTTCGCTGCCATCAAGCCAAAGGTGCCGGAGATTAGCTGTTCACAGACAGAATGACGGACGGACAGGGTGCAAAACATAATCTCCGCCATGCCTGTCGGCCTGGTGGAGACAATAATATAGTATTATAGAGACAATACCAGATAGTTGGTACATTGTATTTCCATATGTGGGCAATGTGTAATACAGTAGGAATTACTGGCATGAGCAATTGCTAATTCTAACAATATGGCAATATTGTAGGAATGTTGAGAAGTTAAGGCACAGAATGTGAGGAGTGTGAGGAGAGAATGACTCCATTTCCACAGTGTAGACACACAGGCACTCCACATAAAAGATGTATAATCATTTTTATTTTATGATACGGGACCTTTTCAAACGCAAATATAAGCCTCTAATTTGAAGCGTAAAGCCGCTTTGTGGCAATACGCTGAGCACAATTTAGCCAAATGTCGACACAAGACTGTATCAGTGATTGACAATGATAACGTCTAATGAGGAAGCTTCAGAACAGGCGCCGTAATTGTCCTCTCTGGTGCTCGGGTTAATTTTCGAGATATGTGAAAAGAATAGCATGCCGTTGAAGAAATTAATTATTTCTGTATTTCCACAGTAGAATCCTTGACATTTACACATCTGAAAACTGTCAGCGCTGCTACAGCAACGCGCGCGGACTTGAATCGAGTCCATGAGGCCGCTGCTCGCGGGCTCTCAGCGTGCTGAATGGAGAGAGGTTGTATTTCTTCTTGTTTTATTATTTCAATTTAAACGCCAATGGTCATACTTCAAAGATGAGAGAGACACGTTTCTGGTGAAAGGGAAAAAATGTAGTGAGGTAAGTGCATGAGCTTAATATCCTTGTGTTTTTTTTCCCAAGCTATGTATAGATACATTCTTTATTCTGTATAAGTACTTTTTATTTAAGCCCTACTTCATCATGAAAAGGGGAAAAAAGAGAGTGAAAAAAAGCCATTGTGAACTTATAGATCTGCAATTTGGTCTGGACAGTTACTACAGCAAAGGCCATCAGGCGGCTGAATAAGCGATAAATGCTGTCTCCATGTCAGTCGTACATGCTCCCATTACATTGGCACTATCTCTTTATGTACACAGTACTATATGACTGTGAATATACTCCGTTCCCACATATTTCATACATATCTGCTGCCATGTGAGGTCTTTATTTGCACAGACTACTCTGCCTTTACTTTTTTGAGCACACTTAATGTAGCTATGTCGTCACTGTCGGGTAGAAACCTCCATATCTCTTTTTATGTTTGGTCATAAATCAATGCCTTATTTCATACGTGTGACGGTGTCTGGCAAAAGCATAGCAGAAATAGTCGATCTTGCAGTAAGTTTGTAGATCGGCTACTTTTATTATTTGGGGATTTCTTTTATATAAATGGTGGTTCCCCAACATTTTTAGCTCAAGATCCAAAAGAGAAATTAGATGTTTTAGATGTTTGCCCGGGACCCAAACGAGTGAAAATAGCAGATCTACAAGCTCTCAATGCGTCGCTTCGCGCCGCATTGTGAGCTTGTAGATCAGCTATTTTCACTATAGCCTTTCATTTTATTTATGAAATACTTCTTTCCAGGACATCCCATTGAGATACAAATGTTTACAAGAGAGACCTAGCCAAACCATGAATTGTGAAGCGTTTGTGTGTGTGTGTGAGTGTGAGTGTGAGTGTGAGTGTGAGTGTGTGTGTGTGTGTGTGTGTTGTATGTGTGCGTGTGCGTGGACGTGTGCGTGTGAGAGTGAGAGTGGTTTGTGTACACAAAAAAAAGGATGAAAAACTCAAAGCCACACACGTGCACAGAGGGACTGAGTGGGGCTGTTAGTGTGTGGCTTGTGTGCGACCTTTGAATGACCACTGTGTCATTAGGGTTCTAGAAAACCCAGAGCCCCTCACTCAAGACCCTCCTCCCTCACAAGGGTCTGACCATCTGACATCAATCTGGGCTGAGACGCAAACACACACACACACACACACACACACACACACACACACACACACACACACACACACACACACACACACACACACTGAGATGCACGCATGCACGCACATACATACATACACGCACTGAACTGTCACCAATGATCCATTATTTGTGCGAGCTGCGAAGTTACACACACACACACACACACACACACACACACACACACACACACACACAGGCTCATATGTTACTCATCACGTAGATACAATCACGTTGCCAAGACGCATAATCTCACATTATGCAAAAAAAAAAAAAAGAAAGAAAAAGAAACAAAGAACGAACAACAGAACATCCATCCATCGTGCGAGGGAGAGTAGTCGTGTGTGTGTGTGTGTGTGTGTGTGTGTGTGTGTGTGTGTGTGTGTGTGTGTGTGTGTGTGTGTGTGTGTGACATGACATAATCTGAGGTGTGTGACAGATAACAATAGCATAGGTTGTGTTTTACATACGGTTCATTCATTACTGGGCGTCTCGGAGGCTAGAGCGTATATGTCTCTGGGTCACGCCAAGTGACGCGTCCGCCCTCGTAGGGTGGATGTCAAATGAAGTGCTTCTCCTCTCAATCTCTGTATGCAAATGTGGAGAGAGCTAGAGAGAGAGAGAGAGAGAGAGAGAGAGAGAGAGAGAGGGAGGGCACAGACAAAGAAAGGACCGGGTCAGCCGAGAGATGTGCAGACAAAGAACAAGGGCCAGACAAAGAAACAGGAAAATGAAGGCAGACAGAAGTAGTGATTTATAGAAAGAAATAAAGGCACATTATCACATTGTCAACGTGTGTGTCCGTTCATTGTTGATCTCGATCATAGTCGGTAGAAACAATGATACTTGCGATGCAACCTGCGTGGGACAGGTTGCATCCTTTCTCTCTAAATTCAGTCAGTTTTGGGTATTCCTCCACATCCAACGCATTCTCACTCCCAAGATGGCACACGGGTAGACGGCTTCCTCTCCTCTCCTCTCCTCTCCTCTAACATCAGAGGATCTTAAAGGGGAAGACCACTCATTGGATAATTGATTGAGGTCATGTGATCAGTGACATACTGTACGCAGGGTGTACTTTTGGCTAAGGGGGGCGGAGCCAAAAGTACACCCTGCGTATGTCACTGATCACATGACCTCAATCAATTATCCTTTTCCAGGCAACACAGAGGGGGGGGGGGGGGGGTTTTTTCTTATTTCCACACAGCAGCTCTAAGGTGTATTAAAGACATAGTTCAATGTTGAAAATGAGTGGTCTTCCCCTTTAATGCAGTGTGTGTGTGTGTGTGTGTGTTGTCCTCAGACCAGGCCATGCAGGCGAACGTTTCCGGGCCACGGTCAAGTTCAAGAAAGATCCAGACAGAATGACAGACGGGTGAATTGGCCTCATTCTCACCCCCTCCTCCCTCTCCAACCTGCCTGTCCATTAATTCCCGCATTCCTCCACCCCCCCACCCCCACCCCCGGCAAGCCCTGGAGAGGCGGTGGGGTGGGAGGGTCAAGGGTTATGTTCACGGCAGGACCCTCCCCAGGGCCCCCCTCCCCAGCCTCCCAGAGGGAGTTGCCTCGGTCCGACCCCGGCGACCCCTAACCCCTCACCCATGGCTCAGGGAGGAGAGACGGGTTAGGGTTAGCGGGGTCACGGTCAAGGGCTCTGTGTCTGGCTAACGTCAAGCCTCACTTCACACACACACACGCGCGCGCGCACACACACACACACACGCGCGCACACACAGTGGCGGGGAAAAGTACTGAAATGTTTTACGTAAGTAAAAGTATCAATACTGCGATGAAGAAGAACTCTGTTACAAGTAAAAGTCCGGAATTCTAAATTCACTTCAGTAAAAGTACAAAAGTATTGGTATCAAAATGTACTTAAAGTACCAAAAGTAAAAGTACAAAAATGTTTGAAAATAGCAGAGCTACAAGCTCACAACGCGTCACAATGCAATGCGTTGTGAGCTTGTAGATGAGTCAATATCACCATAAGGTACATTTGGGACTTAGCTTTTTTTTTTTTTTTAAACTGTGATTTTCCATTTAACATTTTACTCATTGTATTAAGTGGATGTTGTACAGTTAGAAATGCATGTTGGTCAAGCTCCCACACTTTTTATGAATTAACTGTAATATATGTCAACAGTAAAATATGTCCACCCTGTCAGGAAAAAATCAAAGGGTGGACAATGACAGGGTGGCACTTTGGGTCAGTTTTAGGATTTAATTGGCACATGCTGGACCTTCTGTTAGCAACTTAGCTCAGTTAGCAAGGTGACTCAATACTTTTTAACAGATATATTTCAAATTTCAGAAAAGTTTTTATATTCATTGATATTTCAGTATGACAGAGTGGACATGCTAAGCTTGACAACATACAACTACACACATAAACTATGAAAAATACAATATATATAAGTGTAAATATTTACTGGCAACTTGCCACAGCTTCAGCCTCCATTGAAGTAAGACAGGAAGAAGACAACAAGGGAACTTAAACTTAAGTAAGTTTCTTAACACATTGCCTGCCTAAGACGTATATATACGTCATTTAGAAATCAGCTGTTGCCTGCCAATGACGTATATATACGTCTTTGGAAAAAAGGGGAAAAAAAAAATTTTTTTTCAAAAAAAAAATTTTTTTTTTTTTTTTGCATTTTTTTATAATTTCAACCCTTGTCGAATTATGAACAGATTAGGAGCTAAAAATGTTCGAAGATTTGCTGCTCCATTCACTTCAATGTTAAAATTCAAACGGACAAACAATTCACTTTGTTTTTTGGTTTAAAACTACTGCTTTTGAGCTATATTGAAACATCAACCAAACATGTCAACGAGGTCAAAATGACCTCGTTGACATTTGTGAAACCACACCTGAATCTCATCTGTGATTAGAAACCATCTGGGGATCAATCATACTGGAGGAAAAAAATCTGTGGCTACGCGAACAGGTACCAAAAACATGGCAAAACCCTGGCAGGCAACAGCTAAAAATCTGAAAAAACTCTGGCAGGCAATGTGTTAAAGGGCCAGTTTACCCCCAAATGACAGGGTGGACAGCAATGTCAGGGACACACAAAAAAATGTTCAATATGATTATAAAAACAGACTATATCATATGATTTAAGATCAAAAGGACTTGTTTTATCAAATAAGGTGTTGTGGACAATCAAACTATAAGAAAAATCAAAATAAAAAAAATTAACCACTTATTAGACACACTGTAGTTAGCAGAGTGGTGTGTGGGACATGCCAAAACCATATACATCCAATGTTACAGATCTGTATAAAATGAAGGAAACACATTTCCAGAGACTCATCATTGTACTGATAAGTGTGTAAATGTTTGGCCATTCATAATAAGACCTCAGAGTTTAATTATTCTGTTACATTTTCATGATATTTGAGTGATTGTGGTGAGGACACCCAAATGTACCTTATGGTGATATTGACTCAGATCTGCTATTTTCAAATAGCTTAGGTATAATATAGGGATAAAGTGGTTAATGTAGGTTTCATGATGTAATCTGCAAATTAACTAACTAAAGTTGTCAAATAATTGTAGTGGAGTAAAAGTACAATATTTGCCTCTGAGATGTGGTGGAGTAAAAGTATTGAAAATGGGAAATACTCCAGTAAAGTAAAAAAAATCCTCACTACTAAAGTAAATGTACTGAGTTACTTTACACCACTGACACGCACACGCACACACACACACACACACACACACACACACACACACACACACACACACACACACACACACGCACACACACATCAGGGCTGTCGTCATCCATCACCTGGGGTCTGTTTTACACGCGGCGCTCTGACCGCCCCTGGACAACGCAGACAGTATTGATTTCCTATTCATCTGGATGGCTAGACCCACCATACAACACTACTACTGCTGCTGCTGCTGTACCACCATGAGAGGAGAGGAGAGGAGACGGAGGAGTAGAGATCAGAAAGAGTACATCAGAAAGAGAGGACGGGAAAGGTCAGAGCAGGGCGCGGCGCCCCCTGGGGACGGCTCATTGAAAGCGACAGGTTTGATGTTAGAGGTACAGATGAGGGGGGGGGGTTTACGGTGAGGTTTCGAGGCGCTGGGTCTTCCGTGGATATCGCTATACCTTTGACACCTTGTGATAAAACCATGTTGAAACACACTTTCTTCATGGACAAAGCCGTGACGGACGCAAACGGTCCGAGAGCGTCCACTGTTTGCGTATCGCCTGTGACTCGTATTGAGTTTTGACGCTGGGATGTTTGCAGTGGTGTAAAGTAACGAAGTACATTTACCCAAGTACTGTACTTACTTACAAATTGTAGGTACTTTTACTTTACTGGAGTACTTCCAATTGTCTATACTTTTACTTCACCACTACATCTCAGAGGCAAATATTTTACTTTTACTCCACTACAATTATTTGAAAACTTTAGTTCTAGTTACATTACAGATATAAATGATGACATTATTAACCATACATTAACCTCTTCAGCCCTATTTCATACCTCGGCAATTAAAAAAAAATAGCCGACCTACAAGTCGCAACGTGTCGCGATGCGATGCGTTGTGAGCTTGTAGATCTGCTATTTTCACATTTTAGTACTTTTACTTTTGGAACTTTAAGTGTCACGGTGCGAGGCAGAGAAGTGTAGGACCCAAGCGCAAGATGAGACGCAGAGGCAGCGTAGTTCAAGTTAAAGTGTTTATTAACACCGACACAATGGAGTAGGCAGCAATCAACGTCTTGGTACAGGCAAAGTCAGTAACCGGGTAATCAGTCAGAACAAGAAAGAGACAATAAGGAATAAGGGAAAACTATACTGCGAAAGCTAGGGGAATTAAATACAAGGCAACAATGAGTGAGGAGACAAAGACTGGCATAAACTCACACTGAAGCAAACACAGGACTTAAATAGACACAGGACTAACTGGACACAGGTGAACTCAAAGACAATCAACACAGGGATTGGCTGGGAGACTAACAGGACACAGGTGGAGAACAACACTAATCAAAGGGAGGTGAGACAAGACAGGTAGCAACAACTAGACAGGAGACAGGAAAACTAGGAACATAACTACACAATAAAGGTACAAGGAGAACCAAGGCAAATGGCAACTGAGTTACAACAATGCAAGATAAATACAGAACATAAAGAGCAACGGCCTACACAGGCCTAAAGAACAGCCCTTAAGAGTCCAACACCATAAAAGGGCATTCAATGTCCAAATAATAAAGTCACCATCCACGGCCCGAGGAGCGGACCGTGACATTAAGTACACTTTGATACCAATACTTTTGTACTTTTACTCAAGTCAATTTTGAATTCCGGACTTTTACTTGTAACTGTTTATCAAATGTCGAAAGAACGGGCGAAAAGGCTTCTGTGCCCTGTAATTGTCCGTAGTTTGTGCAGCGTGTTCCACGCTGTTAGTGGCAGTCAGGCATTAGTGATGCCCGATCCCCCTGATTCAGTATAGAGCTGCAACTATTGAACATCATCTTAGCAGTTATTCTAGCAATTTGTTTTTTATTAATAAAAGTGTTTTCTTATACATCAGCAAATCAATTAACAACTTGAAGGACATTAAAGTCAATTCAATTCAATTGTATCATAGTGCCAAATCACAATAAGTTGTTTCAAGACACTTTACATAATAGAGCGAGACATTATCCAACCCTGAGCGAGCAATTCTTTTGCAACAGAGGCGACGAAATGATCACTGGGGTCCCGGAGATTAAAATTTGTATCGAATGGATGGTCCGTGGCCAAATGCATTTCAAACTGGGGGGTCCTTGAAATTCAAAAGGTTGAGAATCACTGGTCTGTATGCATCCGTACTTACATTTCTTTCCACAAATTAAGAAATTATTTTTGAGTGTGTTTCGTCATTTGCACGAGATCCCTGCTTTGGTGCTAATCCAACATGTTAAATCCCTTTACTGTTTAAAGGTAACCTTATCCTCACATATGGCCCGGCGCACGGTAATCAACGCAGCTGATTATGCGTATGAAAATTACACTGATACATATGAATATTTTCAATTATTCTGGTACCTAAATAATACAAATCTGGGGTGAGACTAATGTGTGTGTGTGTGTGCGTGTGCGTGTGCGTGTGCGTGTGTGTGTGCGTGTGTGTGTGTGTGTGTGTGTCGCTGTAGTATGATCAAGTATAGGGTACTAATTTACGGGGGGGGGAAAAAAGACAAAAGTTTGAATATGGAGATAAAGGGTTTCTGCCCCGATGCGGCTGGACATCCACATACTGTACACACTTTCTTTCACCAGTGTGTATGTGAACGGTTTGCAGATGGCTGTACAGTACAGCCAGTATATACAGTACTGTATATGGGGTTGTGCACGCAAGCATGAGTGTGTGTGTGTGTGTGCCTGTTTGTGTGCGTGCGTGCGTGCGTGCGTGCGTGCGTGTGTGTGTGCAGTGCAGTGCAGTGCAGTGCACGACCTGGCCGTGGTCTCCTGTGCTACTGGCGGGTTGGGCGGGCGGGTTGGGCCAGGCAGGCAGGCGGGGGGGCATTTATCAGGCCCCTAAGTGGCTGTAACAAAAGCAATGCTCCCAGGGAGCGGAGCTGACAGCAGTTTTCCACCGGATCGATCGCATGCTCCGCTCTCCTCTGAGTGCTCCAGTTTATGACAAAAGAGTTCACGACACCGCAGTCACAAAGTCAATACCGTGATAAATACTCCCTCCCTCCACCGGCTTCCCTTGTCCGCCACTTTACCAGGCATTTGGCCTGACAGTTATTACTCCCGCGGTAAATCCACTGACCAAACGCTGGCGGAGAGGGAGAGAGAGAGAGCGCGCGCGAGAGAGAGAGGGAGAGAATAACACTCCATTCTTGGTCCCCGCGGGTGGAATTTATAGACCCAGAATGGGCAAGTTTACTTAATTTAAAGATGAGGTATAAACAGGGGGAGTTGGGTCCATTATAGCTGGTCAGTCTCTGGCTATTGTTCGACTCTCGGGACGTGTGATTGGGTGGGGGCTAGTTTATATAGGCTCCCAGCCCGTTCAAATGCACGGAACGCAACCAGAGCAGTACTTTATTTATGCCCGCATGAAAATACAGAAATGAACCAAGTCCAAGGTGAGTGTTCTCGGTTTTTGTCCGAGCACAGACAGCTAATATTGCTAATACCCCCAAAAAATAGCAGTCTGGCTTAATATACAACACCCTTCCGCCCATGCAAAATCAAATTTGAATAATGATTAGCAAATTAAAATCGGGTATTAAATCGTTGAGCTGTCAGACACACTTGTTTGTTGTTGGCAATGCCGAGTAACACCCCGAAACTTTCCGCATCTCCTCCGTGCTTAAAAATGTTTCCACAAATGAAGAAAATATTAGGGGAGTGTTTTTGTCATTTGCACGAGATCCCCGCTTTAGTGCTAATCCAACATGGTAAATCCCTTTACTGTTTAAAAGTAACCTTATCCTCACATATGGCCCGGCTCACGGTAATCAACGCAGCTGATTATGCGTATGAAAATTACACTGATACATATGAATATTTTCAATTATTCTGGTACCTAAATAATACAAGTCTGGGGTGAGATTAATGTGATACGTGTGTGTGTGTGTGTGTGTGTGTGTGTGTGTGTGTGTGTGTGTGTGTGTGTGTGTGTGTGTGTGTGTGTGTGTGTGTGTGCGCACACACGCCTGCAAGCACACTGCAGTGTACTACACATTACAAAGGAAGCACATCGAGTGGCAAGTCATCTTGTTTTAACATGCCTCCTAATCCTATTAGAGATCAGGAGAGACATAAAACAACTCATTTAGATTTAAGTTGACATACAGTAAGACAATCTATCCAAAAACAAAAAAACCTGGCATTGGTTCAAATAAGAATATTGATGTTGTTCACCAGTAGGCATCCTTCCCAAAACCAGGTTGTATATGTTTCTCAATGGAAGGAGACCACCTCCAACCACTGCAGATGGACTAGCTTTTGTCTTAAAGAGGTGGTGCCATGGTTTTGCACTTTTTCTGTTTTTCATGTGTCTATGAGGTTAATAGAACTTCATTAAGCCCCCTGGTGGTGTTTTTATGGTGTTTTGATTATGGTGTCTGACTATTTTGAGTTTCTTCCTGGAGGCTGAAACCTTGAGGGTCAAGCGTGCCAATAGAAAAACAGCACTTTAATGACACACTAAAATTATACCCTCCCCCTCATTATCATAACACAACAGGTGTGGGCATGAGGAGGAGGAGGGACTAGGACAGGTGGGTGGTGCTAAGGTGGTGGAGGAGGTGCTAAGGTGAGAACCAGGTATACTTAATGAACTGGAGGCGTGTCCACATAAAAACTTAATTTTAATACTTTCTGTACACTTTTTTGAAAAAAATCTTCCGCCTAGTATAACTATAATACCTGATAATTATGTTTTGGGGGGGGAGGGATCACTGGGAATCACTGAAAATCACGGCACCCCGTCTTTAATGAACTGCAATTTGCTTCCAATCAGGAGACATTACCCATTCATCAGCTTCAATGTTATAGTATTCCAATTCCAACTTTGTCTGCTAATGTATATCATCACTTCCTATTTCACTTGTGTATCCTGTAATCTGTATGAGAGCTCTCTCCTGATTGGATGACACTGGTATCCCGACCTGAAAATGTATTTCCTGTTTGCTAAAGAGCCGGAGATACAGGGAGACACCTGTTGCTGAACAAACACAAAAACAAACAAACAAACAAATAATCACTTACAGTAACTTTAAAATATCATTTTGTCCCATATTAAAATTGGCCATCCGGCTGGCACGGGGGCTGACGGTCGGGCCGGCGGGGCGGCCGACGGACCTCTGATATCACGCTCATGTCACGGGCGAACCTCTGATATCACCCCTGTCACCATGACTCACCCATAACCATATAAGGAGTTCCCAATGCAGCAACGCCCAAATATGGAGTGTGTTATCCAACCTCAATGTGTCCTCATGGCATCAGCAAACAAGCCCATATATGGGCATATACTGATGACATCAGGGATCTCCAAATATGGGCATGAAAGGGACAATGACATACACAGAGATCTCCAGATCTCCATATGGGCATACAAGGGACTCTCCATGTATGGGCATATATGGGACAAGGACTGACAGATACAGAGATCTCCATATATGGACATATCAGCATGCCCATATGCCCAAACTCTATAGGCGAGGGCCGCGTAGCTGCCCGAACCTCTAGTTCATTCAAATAAGCTCTGGATTGTAACATATTTCATTGTTTTGAATTGTCAACCTCCAACCCTCCATAACAGTGGTTCTCAAAGTGGGGTCCGGGGACCCCCAGGGCATCCCCAGCAAAATGAGTTAAAGCGGCACTACTTTTTTGAATGAATAAAATGTAATTTTGTCCAATCTGTATGGTAGAGTATATAATACAATATAATAACTTGTATAATTGGGGTGGTTGTATTTGGTCTCCCTGCTCTTCTATTGAGACATTTAGATTGTGTCAAAGGTCATGTAACATAGGATCTGACACACATTTTGACCTGATGCTCAAGATTCATGCTGAGCTAGCAGGCAGGCTCTATTAGCTC
>NC_139957.1:6124796-6139019 GCF_963454915.1 Gymnoscopelus microlampas
CTCTATTTTTCTTTTCTAAAGTGCCAGAGCATTGTCATTGGGCCTGGGGCAAGGGAACGTTATTAGCACAGTATCAGGAGACGCTGTGGAATCAAATTAAACGGGGTGAAAAAAAGAAAAGGATAAAAACAGTTTCCACAGAACACCAACTTTTATTTGTCTCTACTGTACGTTGACACAACCCAGAATCATCAATTATCACAGAATAAGATAGCCGCTCTATAATGGATAGCTAATCTACAAGCCCACAACGCGACGCATTGTGATGTATTGTGAGCTTGCAGACCGATTACAAGCCATTCCTTTGTTTAACTTGAACTGAGGTGACATCATACAGGTTTTCTGTGATTGTATTGACTAGGTCCGGAGCTCTAAGACACTTGCCAAAGCTGTAGGCTATAACTTAGAACTTGTATTTTTTGTGATATATTCTTTTGGAGTGTCTTTTGCCTAGAATTAGCCAAGAAGGTTGTGTGATTCATTCATTCCATATTTATTTGAATACATTGTGCTGTATGACATATATTGTATATAACACGCGTATTGTCTATATATGTGTGTGTGTGTGTGTGTGTGTGTGTGTGTGTGTGTGTGTGTGTGTGTGTGTGTGTGTGTGTGTGTGTGTGCTGTATGACATATATTGTATATAACACGCGTATTGTCTATATATGTGTGTGTGTGTGTGTGTGTGTGTGTGTGTGTGTGTGTGTGTGTGTGTGTGTGTGTGTGTGTAAAGTAATATTTTCTGCATTGTCTAGCCTCGTCCCCAGCCTTACTCATCTGCAAAGAGAAAAGCCTGGTCATGACCTAAAGCAGAGAGTGTCTATGGGCGGAACTTCTGTCGTACATATTTCCCCAGAAACAATGTCTTTCGACCAATCACAACACTTGTTTCATTCATGGAGAATGTTAACAGATTTTTGACAGAAGCGTCAACGTCATTTCCTTGCACGGTACTTCCGCCAAATTCCAGTACTTCCGTTTAGGCACTCAGCGTGCTCTTTGCATTGGTGGGCTGTGGACAGCTCAGAAACCTGCCTACCAATGACATCATCAATGGGGATTCCAAGCTAATAGACAATGCTCTTCCTGGGAAGTTAGCATGCTGAAACAGAAGCCATTCTTCCATTAATAATAATAATAAAATGATGTCACTGGTAGGCAGGTTTCTGAACGGTCCACAGCCCTCGTCTGAGACTCAGAGTGAGTAGACAGAAATAATGCAGATCTTATAATGAGCATTAGTGAGGACCAATTATCTTAAGAGAACATTGAAAATGGGTGAAGTAGCCCATATACACATACAGTACAATTAAACACATACAGACATGTATTAATTCTGAAGCCGGGGTTAGCCCAGGGCTCAATACAAGCTACAACTGCCAAAGTGAGAATGGAATGGAAAGAGTTGCAGAGAGAAAAAAAAAAGCAGTATATCTCGCAAACCTCCGCCGATGTGTCAGCGAGCTTCGAGGGAGGAAAACAATATCGTTTTGTTGTACGAAATTATTTTTCGCCGCAGCAACAATGCCGGGCTAATTTGGAGTTCGAGTTTGACGCTGAGGAAAATGGGAGGCCGCGAGTCAAGCGTTTGCCTCCGGGCCCAAATCGTCCTGTCAGACACACTGCCTATTTTCAAACCACATGTCTGTATTTATCTTTTTCAGCCACAAAAAAATGAAATATGGGTGAGTGTGGATATACATATCTCTGTATCTCTGTGTAACACAGTCATGCTGCCTCTCTCTCTCTCTCACACAGACACACACACCCGCACACGCACACGCACACGCACACACACACGCACACGCACACGCACACGCACACGCACACGCACACACAGACAAGCAGTAAACTACAGCTGGGAGGTTGAAGCTTAGGCCACCTACAGCACAACGCCATATTTTATCTTACTTCAGTCAGGGCGTTATCAGTGCATTATCAGTGAGAGATTGCAGGAGCACAGATAGATAGAGGAGGCTGCCGGGGGAGAAGCATGAGGAACAGGTTGAGGTGAAGAGAGGCGCTGGGAGATGAAGGCGAGCGAGAAAAAGAGTGTGAGAGCATGGGGAGGGGGGGGAGGGGGGGGGGTGGCTTGCGCAGTGCATGTTCCTACTGTTGCAGTAGTGGAAGTACTATATTCTATGTAGGAAACCTATGTCCAAAACATACTTTTCAGGGTTCAAATTCGAAAGTAGCAAAAGTAGCAGATCTACAAGCTCATTTCAAGCTTGTATAGGGCATACAGTGTAGCATTGGCGGCCCTTTTGTGGTGCCACAGATAGAAACCCCATTCACTCCCCTGGAGTGGAACTAAGACATTCAGGCTCCTGGCGAATCATTACCATAAAACATTTGATTTTGTGTCACAAAATGTTTGTAAACCGCGAAAAAAAGGGTACTGTCGGGCAAAAATTTCCAAAACATTAACTTTTCAGGAAATGAAAAACAGCAACATGTTTTTAAGTTGGTATGGCGACTTTATACATTGTCAGGTACTTGAATGTGTCCTTATATTATTATCACTTTACCCAAATACAGCTCAAGTGGAGGTTTTTGACCATTCATTCATTCTGACTTCGTCATTCTAATCAATGATGGAAAAAACAGCTATCTCCAAAGGTGGAGTTAGATGGTTTGACCAACAGTTTTGAGGATCCAATGGAGTTAGGAGCTCGAGGTTTAGTCAGAAGCGCTTTTTAATACTTTTCATTGGTTCAATATTTGTAAAACCCACACACAGACGTAAAGGGTGTTTCAGGATTCAAATTCAAAAGTATTAAAAGTAGCAGATCTACAAGCTCGAAACGTGGCGCGAAGCGATGCACTTCGAGCTTGCCGATCTGCTACGTTTGTGTGTCACTGTAATGTGATCAAGTAGGGCGTTAATTTGCGAAAAAACACAAAAAGTTAAAATATGGATATAAGAGGTTTCTTGCTGTAGCTTGTAGATCAGCTGTTTTCAAATAAGCAATGTATAAAACAGGTCCTAGTTGGTTAATTTAAAATAACTGTAGCGGAATTTAAAATTAAGTATAATATTTGCCTCTGGGATACAGTAGAGTAGTATTATAGAAGTATAGAAAAATTGGAAATAGTCAAGTAAAGAAAAGGACCTCAAAATTGTAGTAAAAGTACAGGACTTGAGTAAAGTGTACTTAGCTACTTTCCATCACTGACTGTGTGTGTGTGCGCGTGTGTGTGTTTCTGTGTGCGTGTGTGTGTGCGTGCGATGCGTGCGTGCGTGTGCGTGTGTTGTATTCTGTATGCCAGGGTCCAGCCATGCGGGACAGCAGATGCCATGTGCTTCTGGATGCGATGAGTTGGGCGTGTGTGTGTGTGTGTGTGTGTGTGTGTGTGTGTGTGTGTGTGTGTGTGTGTGTGTGTGTGTGTGTGTGTGTGTGTGTGTGTGTGTGTGTGTGTGTGTGTGCGTGTGTGTGTGTGTGTGTTGGGGGGGTGGTAGGGGGGGCACACTGGTGTCCTCACTGATAACCCTGTCTCTCCCTACAGAGGGTGGTGCTCCAGCCAAGCCTCCCCTAACCCTCCTTTCCTCCACCTCCTGTAAACCTTTTTCCCCGCTCTGTGTAGTTTGCATGACAACCTTTTTCACTCTGTTCGTCTCTTTCTCTCTAAAATGTTTAACACTTTCACCAGGAGGAACTGCTGCTGCAACATATTCACTCACTCACCCGCCGTGCTAATAGTGACGGCATGGGACAGACAACATGTGACCGAGCTGCAAACGCTCCCGTCACGTCATTTTACATCGCCCCGATAATCCCGGCCACACTGGAACGCGGAAGTGCCGTCCTCAAGCCCCAAGATGTAGAGAAGGTGACGATGCTAAACCTGAACTTGAGCCACGAGAGGCACCTGCATTTGAGCATTTGAGTTGCGTATACAGATAGAGACCAAATGGTAAATCATCATGTCCCCCCGTCAGCATGCAACAGCATTGGGTACCCCCGAAATGTCAAATTGCGCTGAATGGTCAAATCCCTCTCCAGCCGTCACAGGTATGAGAATGGGTTGGCTGATACACTAACAGCAAGGGTCAACAGAAACGTATTATTGTCAATGTGTATAAATGAAACCAAATGGGCACCTACGATTTGGTTACACTCAATGCAACGCCAACTGTAATATCCTGATTTGATTCCATGCATATCCCATACGCAGAAACAGAGCACATTTATGTCTTTTTGGAGAAAAATAATATCTCGGAAATTTGTGAATTGAAGTGATTTGTTTTTTAACCCTTGTTTTGTTTTTGAGTTATTGAGTCAATATGGGTCCACTAACATCTGTTTTATGATGAATGACTACTCCCTATCCACCAAAAGAAAGAAAGAAAGAAAGGAAAAGTAGTATAATACTTTCCCCTTTCTTTCTTTAAGCTTCTATAGAAGCAAAAAAAAAAGAGAAGTACCCAAAAATAACCAAATTCATATCCTCCATATTCTCCCTTGACAGGTGCAGCTGAGCTTATAGGCCCATAAAAACTCACACCGTACGCAGCTGGTGACGTGCTACTACAACCATTGTTGAATATACTACAAAAATAAAAGTCTGGTGGGCATTGTGTGCCTTTTGTGCCCACGGTCTCCGCTCCCCTATGGCTGCTCCGTTTGTCCGCGTGTTCGCTGACTTTGCATTGTGCTCAGCGGAGGAACTTAAATAATGAACCCGCACCAAGAACAGGGCCAGAGAGAGAGAGAGACAAGAAGGGGAGAGATGAGCGCGGCTCTCCCGCTCTGGGCTGAGAAAAAAGCGAAAAGGAAGCCAGTTTGGGGAAAGTCGATGAATATGTCACAGCAATAGCCACTATGAACAGCAGCCATATTGGAAAGATTCCTTTCTTCCTTCACAGGTGTTACCAATGATACTAATGAACTGAGGCTCTGTTCCATTTAGTGTAGCACAGTGGTTCTCAAACTTTTGAATTTCAAGGACCCCATAACTCCTACAAAGGGAACCAAATATAGGGGTCCTATATTTGGTTGTACACTCTCAGAGTTACACACCCGTAAGGTGCCATCCCTCGACACCAATTTTCCAGTGAGCCAACATGCACAATATCAACACCCTGATGTTTGACCAGAATGGAACAGAGCCTTCATTAGCATCATTGGTAACACCTGTGAATAAAGTAAGGAAGAGGCCCAATTTCTTTCCAATATGGCTGCTGTGCATAGAGCATATTAGCCCGAATCTCCCCACATGCTTTTGCATTTGAGTTTTGTACACTTATGACATCTTGGTAAAATCTGGTTTAGTCACTATCATAATATAAAACAGCCCAAAACAATTTAGTCACCAATGATATCACTCTACCTAAGCTCCATCATCCATCACGGTAAGGCTGCTTTCAACTCCAACTGATAACATAGTTGATCAAGTTGTTGTGTTTATAGTCTCTAAAACATTACGCCAAGTGTATGCATGAGTGTGTGTGCGTGTGCGGGCGCGAAGACCCACAATTATGAGGGGGCTCGCTTCTCTTTCCTTTGCGGTTTCCCCACAGCAATTAAAACAGTCTCTCAACCTCAGAATCGAGGAATTACCCAAGACAGACAAACATGCGAAGGGAAGAGAAGAGAAAAAAGAAAGTAGAAAAAAAAAAGTGGAAGGAGCAAGGAAAGAGAGACAAGGAGACTGGGAGATGAAGGCGGAGATTTTTCTTCCCAGGTTTTGACTGGAGGCTACGGCAAGCTGTAATTAATTACCGCAGACAGGTACGTATTAAAAACAATATTCCATCTCGCCCGAGCCTCGGAGGTCCTCGCACCAATAAAACGAGGGATTCATCAGGCGCGGGCCCTGTCCAACAAAAGCTTCATGAGAGGGGGACAGTGTCTTGTGTGTTTAATTTATATCAAACTCCCCCCCTGCATAAACTGGGAGACCGTAAAAACTCCCAATTAGCCATCTGCGATTGTCTGGAGAAGGTTTGATCTATGGGCCTATCAATACACCACAACTGCAGGCTCCGCCATAATATGAGACTGTAATCCAGGGTGCACATGGCGAATAAGCACCCATCGACTGCGTTAGTGTGTGCGTGCGTGTGCGTATGTGTGTGTGTGTGTGTGTGTGTGTGTGTGTGTGCGTGCGTGCGTGCGTGCGTGCGTGCGTGCGTGCGTGCGTGCGTGCGTGCGTGCGTGCGTGCGTGTGTGTGTGTGTGAACATACGCGCATGCACACGTGTGTGTGTGTGTGTGTGTGTGTGTGTGTGTGTGTGTGTGTGTGTGTGTGTGTGTGTGTGTGTGTGTGTACGTGCGTGCGCGTGCGCGCGTGTGTGTGTGTGTGAAGGTTTACAGACCGTCAGGGAGAAGTATTTTAATATAGAGATAGCCGTAGAAGACATAAAGCAGACAGATGATGCGGCCGCGGAGTTTATCTGCCGTAAAGTTTGACACGGACACTTTGCGTTTTCACTGTCGGGCTGTTTTCCGCCGCAACTTTGGTCTTTACAGCGAAGTTCCGAGTATAAGGTTAGAAGGGAAAACAGGACTTTGTCGGGAAGTTATGTTGAACACTTAACGCGTTCCCGCTCCGTCATTGAGGAGAGTCAATGTTTACTGCTACCGCTGCTTCGGGCCATTAATGTCCAAAAGTATGGGTGAAACTGTTTTTTTTTATGCCTCTAGCTAGCTCACTTGTAAAGTTTACGGATACGATGGCTGTCTGTGGATAGACCAGCGTGTGTGTGTGTGCGTGTGTGTGTGTGTGCGTGTCCACGTGTGTGAACGGGTTCATGTGCATTATGATTGATTGATGGGCTGGGTAGTATATGGGGCATGTCGGGCCCACATGTACAAACCTGAATACATAGGCTACTATAGGATGACTTAAACTTGTGTGTGTTTAAATGTGTGTGCGTGCATGCGTGCGTGCGTGTCTATCGTGTGATCAAGTAGCCTATCGTGTAACATTCCCACCGTGAAATGGCGCAAGTGAATGTCACCTTGAACTTGAGCCAATCATTGGATGTTCTGAAACGTAACGTATAGATGATTCTGGACTACAAAGAGAAATTATGAATCAGAACCACTTAAATGCTAAATACGTTGTTGACCGGGGTCCCCCAGGGGTCTATCCTTGGCCCCCACTTTTTTTCCCCCTCTACACCAAATCTATTGCCCAAAAACAGCCGATCTACAAGCTCAAGTGAAGATCAGCTATTTTCACAGAACGTTCGCTACAGGGTTTCAAGTGGTTAACTCTCTGTCCCGTGACCTCTCGTACCCCGGAACCCGGAGCCGCCGCCTCGACTCAAAGTCAAGTGCATGAAAGAGAAAAGAGCAACAAAAAAAACAAAAACAAAGGAGTAGAGAAGCAAAAAAAAAAGTCAAAGTCATTACATGGGGAGAAAGTGTCTAGACGTTTATTTGTGTCTGGTGTCTGCAGGCTCGCCTTTGAAAGCCGGCGATCGGCGTCTTGTCTTGTCAGGTGTGTCCGGGCAAGTTCGTTTCTCTTGCATGCGTGGGTGTGTGTGTGTGTACGTACGTACCTGTGTGTGTGTGTGTGTGTGTGTGTGTGTGTGTGTGTGTGTGTGTGTGTGTGTGTGTGTGTGTGTGTGATAAATGTGTGTTTTGGGGGTGGGGGGTGGGGGGTGGGGATCATGGAGACAGACAAGGAGGGGATAGATCAAGGTGTATGTGTGTGTGTGTGTGTGTGTGTGTGTGTGTGTGTGTGTGTGTGTGTGTGTGTGTGTGTGTGTGTGTGTGTGGCTGATGAAAGAGGCACAGAGAAAGTGAAGACGGGGGTCTGTGGTGGTCGGTCGGAAAGAATGCCGGGGAGGCCGGCCGGGTGGGGCACCCCGCGGTGGTGACAGGGGGGGAGGGGGGGGGGGGGCGTGTGGGGGGTGTTCTGTGTTGTGCGCGAGAGCACGATGAACGTGCCGCAGCACGGAAGGACAGAGATGGGAACGGGAGAGGGTGAGAGTAAGAAGGGATGAACAGAGAGAGCGAGAGAGAAAGAGAAAGAGAGAGAGAGAGAGAGAGAATTTCAGATAGTTTGAGATAGGTACACACTACAAACTATTCCACAATCTCTGAATGCTATCCACCTGTTTCCGCGGGAATTTACTGTGTTCCACTTCCTGTCTTTTGATCCAATGAAATCCAATGAAACCAGTCAGATGACTAATGATATCCAATGAAATCCGACAGGAAGTGGAAAACACAAGCCTAGGAAACAGGTGGATACTAGAGTCTGGAGCTACACCCCCTGAAAAGCCGAGAAAGGAAGCTGTCATCTGTTCGTCCTTTCCGTTCACAAAAACATATTTTAAATTATCTTTAAAAATTATTTTAGATTTTCCGTTTCTGATAAGCAGCAAGCTATATATGTTTTGACTAATTTGATTTACAGTAGGACAAATTTAAGCAACTGCAAAATACAAAATGGAAGCATACACAGACTAGACTAGGCTGTATGACAGAAGCATTTTGAAAATGATGTGAGTCTGTCAGAAGTAGACTGAGAGAACGAGAGGAATCCATGGTCTCGAAGGGCGGATCCAAACCCAGGCGCCTAGAGCAAGGCGCGTCCTCCGATTGCTTCACCAATCTATGTCCCCGCCTCCCCTCCCCTCCCCCCTCCCCCCCCCCCCCCGGTCTGTGCACGGAGCAGGCTGACGTCACCAAATTTAGAGCGACGCCCCTCTGCACTCTGTTTGGTTAGGAGTTAACAAGGTCCTAAGACCATCGTTCCTGCACCGTTCGCCCAGACGTTTTTCTTTTGAAACAAAAAAAAAGGCTGGGATTCCGAGGCTAGTCAGAAGAGACTAAAGGTAGTTGAACACAGTGTTAGTTTAATACAGTTACATTGACTTTACAGTCAGTGGAGTGGTAGAAATAGGAGAGAGAGAGAGACAGAGACAGAGACAGAGACAGAGACAGAGACAGAGAGACAGAGACAGAGAGAGAGAGAGAGAGAGAGAGAGAGGGGTGCAATTATTTCAGAGGTATTACGCCTTGGGCAGATGGGCCTCTAAACTGCCGATGAGAAAACAGCACAGGCGCATGGCTGCAGAACGCTCTCCCTGACACGCAGACAAGCACACACACACGCACAGGTTTGCATTACTATACACGGCCGATATACACACCGGCGTGCAACTAAGTATGAGCAAGAGCGCGGGGCAAAGTAAACACAGAGAGAGAGAGAGAGAGAGAGAGAGAGAAATCCATGAGACTCACCACTGCTGCTACGGATGATTGAAAGATCAGTAGGCCTACTTCCATATAGCATGGTGTTCACGTTGGTAAAAAGGTTAATATGAGCGATCCAAAAACCTAATCTATTGATTTTCAGCACAGCTTTGATTTCCCCTTGCACCGACACGTAGCTACTAAATAACTATCAGACTTCCTATAGACTCTTCAAAATAAGACTCAATGTATAGTATCAGAAGAGACAGCAGTGTACTATGGTTACTCAATATAGGTTTTATTTTGAAGTTCATACTGGCAAGTTTAGTCCTTTCATGAGGAGGGGGGGGGGGGGGGCTAGGACAGGTGGATGGTCATATAGGAGGAGGTGGAGGGACTGGATCAGGCGGCACCCCATCTTTAACTGGTTGGAGAGTGGTGCCAATCAGGGGATTGGAGGCAGCTGGCCAGGGGCCTCCAATCCTATATCAAACTTGTCCAAAGAGGGTCAACCAATTTTTTTGCATTCATCCCTCACCTGTTTCCCTTAATTGTTCTGAGTGCCAGAAACAATATAACTCCATCTAAATGTCTAATCCTAACACTAACCCCAACCTGAATCTTTTCCTAGTTTTAAGCCAAACTTTCCAAGTCGTTGTTTTACTCATAAAACAATCTTTGTCTTGTGAGGACCAAGAACATAGTCGTCACAATGTCTGTGTCTCAAATTCCGCTGTGTGTGTGTTACAAGAATAGTAACACACACACACACAAACAGACAGACAGACAGACAGACAGACAGACAGACAGACAGACAGACAGACAGACAGACATCCCAGGTAAACAGCTCTCGTTCTTCATCACCACCCAGATGGCCATGGGAGAACTTGCTTCTCATCTATTGACTCAGTGTGTGTCTTCGCCCCGACGGGGCAAAAATGTTTTCCCATGCCGTCACTATAGTGCGGCTTGAGCGATTATTCGGTTAACTTTTGATTGATTTTTGATAAATACATTTTTTTTGTATATATATATTAGCAAATCTATTAACCACTTGATTTATACTTCGTCACACAACCGTGTCGTGCAAAAATAGTAAAAAAATAAATACATGGAAAAATAGATTTGTTGTAGAGGGAAACAAGAGCAGACAGAGCAAACTCAGGTTCATTTCACTAAGCATATACAGCGTTTAAGTGGTTAACTCCGGCAAGTCCAGACTCGTCAAGCCGTCCAGCCCTTCCCCACCCATCAACGCATGATGGACGCTCACTGACACGCATTTCCACTTTTCCCACTTTTTAACTTCATACTTCCCTCCCTCACTCCCTCCCTCCCTCCTTCCTCTTTTTTTCCCCTTCTCTTTTCTTTCTTTAAGATGCCTGCGAGATGAAAGGCTGCGGCCCTGGCCCTCGCCTTATCACTGTCTTTAGAGCTTGTGAAAACTTGGCAGCGCCTCGGCTTTTGAAAGAGAGAGAATGAGAGAGAGAGAGAGAGAGAGAGAGAGAGAGAGAGAGAGAGAGAGAGAGAGGAGAAATAGCATTGGGGATTATAGTTCTGAGGACAAACCTGACTATTCACACTTGGCATTAGCCAAGACAGCCCGGGTACAAGAAGGATATTTCTTTCTTTTTTTTATTCCCTTCAATTTAACTTTAATTACTCAAATCTCGGCGAGGGCACACAAGAAAAAAAAAGCCCAGGCATTTGTGTCTGGGAGATTAGCAGACTGCCCTGCCAAGTCCGCGGCGGCGCTGCATCGTTAGATAGAATTCAAATTCAAATCCGGGCTAAAGACAGTGCAGCTGTCACCCCCCTGGCCTGCAAAGCCCCCCTTGGATCAGGAACGAGCTGTCCTCCCTCTGCCTGCTTCTCATCTCTTCTCCGTCTTTCCCAGGAGGGTCCTAATCCTGCTCTCTCTCTCTCTCTCTCTCTCTCTCTCTCTCTCTCTCTCTCTCTCTCTCTCTCTCTCTCTCTCTCTCTCTCTCTCTCTCTCTCTCTCTCTCTCTCTCTCTCTCTCTCTCTCTCTCTCTCTCTCTCTCTCTCTCTCTCTCTCTCTCTCTCTCTCTCTCTCTCTCTCTCTCTCTCTCTCTCTCTCTCTCTCCTTTTCACTCGGTTGACAACGACAGCTAAAATAAAGCCATAAAGAAGGCTCCTGTGAAATAATTAGTAATTAAAAATAATGATTTTTTCTCTCTCTCTCTTCCCTCTTTCTCTCGCTTTATATCCGGCAACCCCTCTCCACTGTCTTGGCCCTGTGTGTGTGTGTGTGTGTGTGTGTGTGTGTGTGTGTGTGTGTGTGTGTGTGTGTGTGTGTGTGTGTGTCTGTGTGTGTGTGTGTGTGTGTGTGTGTGTGTGTGTGTGTGCGCGTGCGTGCGTGTGTGTGTGTGTGTGTGCGTGTGTTTGTTTAGGGGGATTTGGGGGAGGGGGTTCTAGGGTGTCATGGGTGTTGTGTCTTTCACTGACAAAGCCACAAACTCTATTTGCTTTTGACTGCGACTCAGCTGTCTTAATTTGAGCACCGATGGAGGAGGAAGGAGGGAGTTCTTGATGGTCATATCGGACAAAACACACACAGACACACACACACACACACACACAGACACACGAAGGAGTTCCGGGTTCGAGTTCATGTTTATTTCCACAACGTCACGTCAAAACTCGCCAACACTTGTAAGTGACACACCAGGTCCGGGGTGGTGAGGTGGCGGGGTGGGTGTGGTGTAATCTTCTCAAAGTAGGGCTCTTCTCCTTCCCCCTCCTCCCCCCCTCTTCCTCCTTGTCTGTCTCTCTGTCGTTCTCATATCTGACGCCTCGTCGAGAAAAAAAACCGAGGCGGGTGGCTCGGCGGTAGAGCTTCTTCCGCAACGCCGGAAATCCCCCCGGCAAAGTTGTTCGCCTTTTCACCGCCAATCGACTTTGCCGAACACTGCAACGTCCTCGATAAGTAGCTCCACGGTCTTATCTCCCTCCCGAGAAAGCGGACCCCCATTATGGCAGGTTCGAGGGCAGATACCCCCGTCGCGCCGTGGGCCGCACGCGATAATCCTGCGCTATACCACGCTGCTGAGAATCCTGTAAAAAGTGATCCTAAATTGACAAAACCCACAGGATCCTCTGGACTAGGTTAAGCCTCGTCTATTAGCGCCAGCTTGAGGATAAGGGTTCCTCAGCCTCGTGCGACTCCCGGGGAGACGCCGTCCTGCTGGGTTATCGGCCGCTTTTAATCCCCGTCAGACACGTTGACGCAAATCGGGTGGCATAGGGTTCGCCACCTCACTTCTTACGGGAGCCCCCTTGGTGGTTCTGCGGGTAATTCCCCCCCCCCCCCCCCTCATACCTGCGGTGCGGCCGGGGGTCTGAGAAAAAAACCAGCGCGCTGCTGCTGGGCCGTAATGGCAAAGCGGATGCCATTAAGCTTGCGCACGTAGAGCTGCAACCGGTTATGTCCGACGGCCAAGAGAACATGAGTGCTGGTAATTGATTGGCGCGTCGGAATTGAGGGAGCCTTTTGCCGCGCTGAGGGGAAGAGCTGGCATTGGCCCGATACATTAAATATCTGGCATGCACCAAGCCAGCCAGGCATCTGATTATGGTTTCAAAGGACCCGGACCTGGACTTGATTAAAAACCAAGCGGCCCAGATGTAGAGGCCTGCAAGACACAACCCACCACCACCCCCCCCCCCCACCCCACAGGCATCCACACACACACAGCGCCCGGTAAAAGGGGAGTCGCGGCGGACGGCAACAGAGCAGCAGACCCTGGATGAAGTCATGGCACGCCAGCCTAATTACAGGTCTGACCGAGGGGGCTTGTTTCCGGCGCAGCCAATCGGCGAGCGCGCTGGGGAGGATGTGGGAGTGTCGGGCCCCCATGTACCTTATAGCAGCAGACCCCAGCGCTGGTGGGCCAGAGTGAGTGAGTGAGCGGGAGAGAGAGAGAGAGAGAGAGAGAGAGAGAGAGAGAGAGAGAGAGAGACAGAGAGAGAGAGAGAGAGGTCCTCTGAAACCACGTCAAATGAATCCAAAGAGTGGGAAGAAAAGGGAAGAAAAAAAATTATACACAACTCCTGGAGGAGTTTTCCTACTGCCTTCCTCACTGACTTCTAACAAGCCGCAAGAGCCAAGTTAATACCCCCATTCCCTCCACGCTGCCTCGCTCTACTCCCCCCCCTCCCTCCCCTCCCCCCCACACACACACACGCACACACACACACACACACGCACACACACACACACACACACACGCACACACACACACACACCCCACACCTTCTCTCCCAGGCCCGAGCGCTGGCCTGAGGGATGGGATAGCGATTAATATCTGCCTACCTTGTTACCTAATTCATTATGGAATAGCAGTTAATTTGATTTGATATTATTTTAATAAAAATTCTGTAATATATTAGATTGTTCAGGCTATCAAAATCATTTTCCAATTATTACGGTTACTCAACCAAGTCCCTCCCCCGCCCCACACCCCCCACATATCACCCCCTCCTCCCCCCCCCCCCCCGCGTTTCCTTCGCGGGCGAACGGCAGTCAAGTCGGTCGGACTGTGAATACATTTATAGCCGCTGCAACTCCATCCCAGGCGATTGAAGGGAAGGACCGTGGAATATTAAGTGTATGCATGGACGCTGTAAAAAATCCTGGGTGTTCTTTTAACTACGGGAGTGTGCAGACGTAAACCCTTATACGGGTTCATTTGGCTGCGTCCACTCTGTAACACTGCCGGAGTCACAAATGGATAAACGAACGCAGCATTTTACTTTCGACCACGCAGATCCAAAACGGCCGTGGATAGGATTGTTATTGATGCACAGAGAGGAGCCTTAAATGCATTTCATCCTGCCCCCTGTTAATGGGTATAATGAAAAGGTTGGGGGGGGGGGACAAAAAAAACGATAATAGATCAGATTTCTTTTTCATGCCTAATGGCCTCGGACTCTCTCTTAATTAGCAACACGCTTGAGCAACCTTCCCCCCCCTTTTCTCTGCTGCTATACGGCTCGGGCTGACGTCATTTACCCCCCCCCCCCCACTCCCCCATGGCAGTGGTGTA
>NC_139957.1:6139219-6149219 GCF_963454915.1 Gymnoscopelus microlampas
ACGCGAGAGAGAGAGAGGCAACGGAGCAATGAGGGGAAACATAACCACAGCGGAGGTTTTGCCCTTTGTGTGGACAATTTATTAAATCATTTATTTCCTTTATGCATTTTTTCCACTTAGCGGTGGCTCTGTGAAGAAAAGACAGAAGCGGGGAAAAAAAGGAAAGAAAATGCTGGCCGCAGGAAGAGAGAGAGAGAGAGAGAGAGAGAGGAGAGAGAGAGAGAGAGAGAGCGTGGCCAAAAGCAGGTCTCACTGGAAGCGCTTCTGTACGAACCACAATGGCCCGAGCCGACAGCCTCCCATTGAGCCGCTAGAATGCCAGTGAATGGAAGCCAGTGGAAGACAATGGTGGCCCTGCGTTCAGCCGCAGGAACATAATCAACCGTTAGACCTCTCCAAGGACTCAATATTACGGCTTAATAGAGGAAGATTAGAATGCTGCAGTTCCCCCGCACCGGTGATGAACAAAACAGTTGTTTTGCAAACACAATAGTGAAAATCATTATAATAATAATGTAATATAGCTACCAAATCTTAGATTAGCCCCGTTTTCTGAGCGGGATGCAATTTGTCACCTCCACTGAGAGACAGAAAACCAATATTACCAATATATATATATTTTTAAATGTATTTATGTTTTGGCTGGATCGCAGGGCCAGCACTAATAAACTGCGTAACTGATGAAGTCTAGATTTCCCAAAAGAAAATGCACCCATTTAATTCAGTCCGACCAGAACCAGGAACAAAACATATCCCACCGGCCAACAAAAAAAAAAAGAAAAATGAATGAATCTCTTTTTCTGTGTGTCATTTTGAAGCGTATTGATGTATCTTGTGTTGTAGTAATATCTAAGTGCTGATCCTGTCCGCCCTCGTTGTTGTTGTTGCCTGTCTTGTCTCGTCCAACCCCTGTGATTACGGTTCATCGTGTTCACCTGTGTCCTGTTTAGCCCCAGCCCAAACCTACTGAGAGAGAGAGTTATGACACGCTTTGATCTCGCCACAAAGTGGGCCGCTATGGGCTATATTCACACGGCGGCCATGTTGCTATTAAGTCAATGAAGTGCCACCCCGGTTGCCACGGCAACGGGGTGGCGCTTTCAATGTTAAATTCCAAAATGGGCGCCGTGTGAATATGGTCTATGGGCTATAGTCATAGAAATAGAAACCTAGATACCTTATTGGCCGCCATAACAGAGGGGGCACGCTGCCACTCTAAGTGACAACTGGCCAATCGCAGCGCGTCTTTTCTAGGACTTGTCAGAATCTAGTTGTCCCGCCCCCACCTGCCTCTGATTGGCCTACCGAACGTCCCCTTCTGTGACGCACACGAAGTTTCCCGCTTGCCCTGCGGAAGCGCAAGCGTGCCCGAGATACATATATGCCTCAGAGCCGGAGGAGGCGTCTACCTTTATGTGTCTATGGCTATAGTTCCAAACACTGGAACTTCCTCATTGAGAAAAGACAGAGCATTTGTGCATTCCATTCTTACAATGGGAGTCAACGGCTAGTGTCGTCACTCTCATATTAGATCACGCTGCCCCAGCCTATCCTGTGTTTCATTGTCATTTGAATTGCACCTGTGTTCTCGTTATTAGTTCACTTTGAAATCTACAATGCTAGGAATATACAAAACGATCAACCTCCATAACCATAAGCCCGCAGCTCTTATTGCCGTTCCATATATCCCTCTTCACCAGCCCCTCTCCTCCCTCCCTATCCCCCCTAACCCTGACACTGTTGCCCTGCGCGGCCCAGCTATTCCCCGCCACCTACCCCACCCCTTAGTACCTGACACGCCGGTTCTCAGCCTGACAGTAATTTCAGCCCCCGCTCCTTTATGAATAATGGAAGCGAACGCCGCTTAAATCCTTCCGACAGTACTCAGTTTAACATAACCGCCGCCATCAGCCATGACGTTAATTGCCCCTAATTCTGGCAAGTGGTGGTGGTGGTGGCGGTTGACTTGGGGGGAGGGGGGGGGGGGGGGGGGGCTTGCGAGAAGTAAAGAGCATAAGTGCATATAAGGAGGAGGAGGAGGAGAGCGAGGACGAGAGGGAGAAAAGGAAAGGGCAGGCGAGGAAGACGATTGGCAAGAGGAGGTCTCAGCGTGTTAGAGAGAGAGAGAGAGAGAGAGAGAGAGAGAGAGAGAGAGAGAGAGAGAGGGGGAGAAGGAGAGACTGGGTCAAGCTCGCCTGGGCCCGGAGGTTGGGCGAAGGGGAATGTGAGTGGGGGGCTTGGGGGGATGGTGTGACAGCATGGCCGGGAATGGCGGGGTGGTCACCATAGTTAGAGCGCTATGCTAAAGTGGACGGCATTAGCATTGACCTCTCTGTGGGCTAGTGGTGACCGCTGAATGGGAAAGTGAGGTCAGGGCCCTTTCTTCCGTCTCCGTCTCCCCCTCATCTTTCCCTCTGCCATCAAGAGAGCCTCAAAGTGGCCCATTTTCAGGTATTATGTCACCGTTTAGTGGCCCATTGTGTCCACCGGGTGCCGGCGAGGGGGGGGGGGGGGGGGGGGGGGGTTCACATGTCATTTGGGGGTTAGATGTCCGCGGTGCTAACGTCGATGTGTCAGGCGCGTCAGACCGACGTCACTTACTGGAAGAACACCGTGTGAAAATCATCTTCGCAGCTTAAAGACGGAGATATTAAGTGCTGCATTTTCCTCTCTCTTTTTCTTCTCCGTTGTCGTCACGCTTACAAAGACGAAGAATATGAAGAAGGTATGAGAGCGAAGTACAATAATAAGACGACGGGAGACAGGACGAACGATAGGAAGGAAGGAAAGAAAGCATAACAATAATGGTGGACAAGAGGGAAGGAGAGAATGAACAAACCAGAAAAGGGTGCTGCTTTGAGCGCAGATCTCCGCCAGGCCGGGTTGCCTATACCCAGGTCCGTGTCTGTCTCTCTCTCTCTCTCTCTCTCTCTCTCTCTCTCTCTCTCTTCTCTCTCTCTCTCTCTCTCTCTCTCTCTCTCTCTCTCTCTCTCTCTCTCTCTCTCTCTCTCTCTCTCTCTCTCTCTCTCTCTCTCTCTCTCTCTCTCTCTCTCTCTCTCCCCCCCCCCCCCCCCCCCCATTAGCCCTCCCTTGCTTTCATAGCCTTAGTTGCTAACCTTTAAGCAGCGAGTGGCTCTTCTGAGCCGGCAGTGGTTACGGGCAAAGGTTCCAAAGTGCATGTCAGCCAGGAGGATGTCCAATCTGGTCATCTGAAACCCCCCTGACCTCCCCATCTGCCTGCAAATGCCTGCCTGTGTGTGTGTGTGTGTGTGTGTGTGTGTGTGTGTGTGTGTGTGTGTGTGTGTGTGTGTGTGTGTGTGTGTGTGTGTGTGTGTGTGTCCGTCCGTGAGAGTATGCATGTTCATGTTCTTACTCTGATACGCATTGACATGGCCGGGCCAAAGGGCTGCTCTGTCCAGGGGGAAGCAGACCGTTGCGCGCACGAACCAAGACAAGCTTCTGAAAGCACACACGGCTTCTATTGCAACATCAAAATAATTTGGACCAGTGTAGGCTGTTATTGTTGTTGTGTCTATGAGAGGGCCTGTGTGTGTGTGCCTGTGTGTGTGTGTGTGTGTGTGTGTGTGTGTGTGTGTGTGTGTGTGTGCCTGTGTGCCTGTGTGTGTGTGTGTGTGTGTGTGTGTGTGTGTGTGTGTGTGTGTGTGTCTCTTTGTGTGTGTCCGGAGTTATCCCGCAAACTGCCAGACCGGTTAGTGACAAATGTATTGCACACACTGCCAATATAGGCCACAGAAGTACCTCTAGTTTTTATACATAATTATCCGGCCATTATCCCTATTGATTCCGTTTCAGTAAGGGATGGTCCTTTTTGAGTGGTGCTAGCCACTCCAAGGACTGACTTTGTCCGTGTGGATGTCTGTCTGTCCGTATGTTATGTCCGGGTGGGTGTCCGGGTAGGTGTCCGTATGAGCACGACCTGAGCATGACCTCAACAGCTGCGGCTGATTGCAACACAAAGATGCAACCAGTTACACTAATTATACACAAACAGGAGTGCAACACACACCGCGCGCGCGCACACACACACACACACCACACACACACACACACACACACACACACACACACACACACACACACACACACACACACACACACACACACACACACACACACACACTTTTGAGTATACTTAATACTTAAAATGAGTAAAAATACGTAAAAGATGTTATAAAATGACTAAAACATGTAAAAGTCAGTAGAAACATTTTACAAGTACTTAAAATGAGTAAAAATACTTTAGAGTCATCAAAGTCTGTAAAAGGTAACTCATTCAAGTCAAAGCACTTGAAAGTTACTAAATTGAGTAAAAATACTTGGGGGCCAGTCTTAGGCTAATAGCTTAATTAAATGAACTCATGATAGGCACCACTCTCTTCACACTGGGTGAGATTTGTTTCTGACATTTGAAGACAGGTGCTGCATTACAGTTCAAACTACACGACTAGTTGCCTTATAAGATGCAACTCAGGGAAATGAGGTGCCTTATGCCACAGAGGTGTGAGTGCGGTGCAGCATCTAGTGGGTGAATGTCGTCGTACCTACGTTAAGTAACACGTTTTAGTCTCTGTGCTTTTCCAACCGCATGCACGACACGTTCGCCGCGGCGGCGCTATATCGGAGGAAACGTTTACTCGCGAGGAACTTGGCTACTCGTTATTCAGACGGGCGGTCGTGTGGGTAGGCTACAGACAACGCCTCTGAGCGCTCAGTCCCTTTGCCGCCGGATGGAAAGTGGACCCGTTTGGTCCAGGAGGACCTGAGGGGGGAGGGGGGGGGGGCTCTCCTGTTTCATATGCAGATGGGGGGGGGGGATCGAGGCACCTCAGAGGAGGTGGGGATGAAAGAAGGACTGGACTCCCCCCCCTCTTCCTCCCCCTTCTCCCTCTCCGCAGGCCTGAGCTCAGAGAGGCACGATGAAGCGAGAGAGAGAGAGAGTGAGAGAGTGAGAGAGGGGTCTTGAATGTGGCTTTGCACACACACACACACACACACACACACACACACACACACACACACACACTCAAATAAGTTAACAGATTATGCACAGAAACCTTACACGCACGCACATACCAGACGGAAGTGATCGCACACCCGTGTGTATGTGTGTGTGCGAGCACGCGTTGCTAACGGTCGGTGCAAAGTCGGCCTGCACACACACACACACACACACACACACACACACACACACACACACACACACACACACACACACACACACACACACACACACACACACACACACACACACACACACACACACACACACACTTCTTTCATTCCGCCCGGTCACGGATGGCGGATGCACACGCATAAAAGCACTAAACCTGACGCGGGGATTTGAATAATTCTGCATCACAGACACACGCAGCATAACAAAAGGTGAACTAAAAAAAAAAAAAAAAAAAAAAAAAAGGAAAAAGGGAGACGAAGGCATGAAGGAAGCCAGTATTCTTTTCTGGGTTTTTTTCTGAGGCGTTGGGTTTCTTGGCGCGCGCGACGGCGTGCCGGAGCTTAACTCGCAAGCGGCGGGCATAAAACTTTTTTTTTTTTTAAAGGTTCAGGTACAAGCTGGAATGTTTAAGAAAAGGGACAGAAGCAGGAGAAAACGATAAACAAAGGCATGGGATTACTTTTTGTGACCAACGGCGTTCGTTATCTATCCTCTTCTTTTTGAGTCCGTCTGTATCTGCCTCTCCCCGCTCATCTTGTTTTTTTTCGTCAGTCCATCAGTACCCGCCTGGGCCAAGGGTGCTCGGGTGGAGCCGGGGTAAAGTACATGTACCATGGAGTCAAGGGCAAGGGGACTTTAACAGGGGGTCTAGGGAACCCTATGGGGGGTCCTCAGAGTTACTACAGGGGGGGCCGCCAAATCTTTGCATGATAGGAACCTTTTGTCTTTCTTTTTTACATTGACCCATTGAGACCGGGAACGCATCTGTGTAACCACTTTGTCCATATATTATACTTTGTGCTATTTTTTTGAAAAATCGTGAACATTTGTGAAAATCTTTTAATATACATTTTTAAAGGGAACATTTGTAACTCAAATCTTTGCTTCTGGGGGTCCCTGGTACGAAATATTAAATTTAGAAGACATGTGTAGAATCCCCAGAAGCAAAGATTTGAGTTACAAATGTTTGCTTTAAAAATACATATATATATATATTCAAAGACTTGCACAAACCAGTAGAAGTAAAAGTACTGAAATTTGGAAATACTCCAGTAAAGTAAAAAAATCCTAAAAATTGTTTAAGTAATATGTACACCTCTGTCAGCGGGGAATGTTGAATGGGAGGTGTACGATAGAGGCGCTGTACGCCCTCCCGGTGGGGGCTACTCACTGGCAGTGACAACACAGAAATGTGTGGGGGTGATTATTTGGGGGAAAAAAGGGGTACAAAGAGATTTGGCTAATCTAAATTCAAAAATTGTATTTAATTTAAAAAGGGGGAAATGTCACTCCACCATGGGTGAGTTGATGCGTCAGCAGCTGAATTTTGCCGTCACCTTACCAGGTCGAAACGGCATGTGCGTGCCGGTTACATGGCGGCTTTCCGACATGTCGCCTTTCCGACGTTAACGAACCCTATACCTAACCCTCACCCTAACCCTAACCGCACGCGGAAGCCACTAGTCGGAGTGGCGAGATGTCGGCATGGAAGACGGTTACCGTGCGGGTTATTGTGGGAATGTGTGTGTGTGTGTGTGTGTGTGTGTGTGCGTGCATGCGTGCGCGCTCGTGGCAGTGCATGCTTTCGCACCTGCATATGGATGAGGATGTGCGTATACTGTATCAATATGCTTGGATGTGCATGTGCGTGTGCGTGTGCGTGTGCATCAATGTGTCCCCCAAGGCAAGACACACTACTGTTAGACAGCTCCAGGAAACATCTCCATCACCCCAGCCCCTCTCCTCCATAGAACACTACTGTGACTCTGTGACACTGCAGTGATGGAAGATGTACTCACACTTTTTTTACTTAAGTAAAAGTATCAAGTTTTGTATTCAAAATGTAGCCTACTTGAGTAAAAGTACAAAAGTGTTGGCATCAAAATGTATATTAAATGTTCTCAAGTTTTCAAATGTATAAAAATACTTTGAAAATAGTAGATCTACAAGCTTGGGACACATTGTGAGCTTGTAGATCGTCTATTTTCAAATTAAAAGTATTAGTATATACTGTAGGTCTGAACTGGTTTTATAATAATAACAACATCTACAAAGTAACTAGTATTAAAGTTTTCAAATAATTGTAGTGGAGTAAAAGTATAATATTTGCCTTTGAGATGGAGTAGACGTAAAAGTATTGGAAATAGGATATACTCCAGTAAAGTAAAAATACCTAAAAATATACTTGAGTAAATGTCCTCAGTTACTTTCCACCACTGTGATAGCACTCCACCTCCCCAACACATTGATGTGAAGATCTGATGCTCATTAGGGTCACAGTAACTACATCCAATCCCAATCCAACCAGGGGCTCAGAGATTGGAGTTCACACCGACCCGCGCCCGGTCGAACCAATCAGTGGCAGCTACGGGCGGGATCTTGACGAGACTGGGTGTGACGCCATCGAGAGGCGCCTATTGCATTAGAATTATTTCACTATTCATCATGGCTGTTACCACGAACAACAACACTACAAGTTGCGCAGCTACAATACATCATGTACGTCAATATGATTGGTTGGAGTTCAGTTAGCACACCCAGACGGTGATAGACAGACGGTCCCATCCAATCACCTGCCAAGTGGCTTGAAAAAAGGGACCGCCCTCTTCAGCGGTTGGGCTACAGATAGTATCGCGTGGCCAGACTGTTGCCTCCCACAATTTTCCAAATGTTTACTCTTCCATTGAGAAATGTAGAACCTGGTGTTAGGTAGTACAGTGACTGGTTGACAACATCAATAAAATTATTTGCAGCAGATGCACACCGGATTGGACACTAACCACCGCCATATTTATTGTAGTTCAGACGCGGTTACATTTACATCTCTCCATCAAGAAATGGACACTTAAAACATACAGTTCATGGCTTTAAGACAATGCCGTGTTGAATTTCATTTCAATTAGCTAAAATCACTTTGTTGGTTTTCACACAGAATATGTTTCTACAATAATGGTGACACTAGTCGGGGACATAAAGAACATGTGTCATGTAATAATTACTAAATGTTTGATATTAAAAACGCAAGTTCATTACGACCACATTTTCAGCGCTTCCTTGCTCGACACGGCGTTACATGGGAATTGATATCAATGTGGCGGTAATCACGTTCTTCACAATTGAAATATTACCACCTATTAAATGGCAATCTCGTCGAGTGCCGATATATGTCAGAGATTACAATAGCGGAATTCAGAGTCTCCGATGACTGTAATTAAGGCTAACCCGTCCGCTTGCAAACAAAGGCTTTAAATCCATTAGTACGCAACAGAATGGGAGAAAATTCGCCTTGCGGAAATTATTTAAGAGTGGAAGACCCCCCCCCCCGGTTTGCCCTTTTTCAAATGGTAGCAGAGGGGCTAATCTATGTGTACAATGTACAGACACAGACAGACTGACTGACTGACTGACAGACAGACATGTGTGGAATAATGGACAAGACTTTATTGTGTGTGTCCACACACGCGCACACACACACACACGCACGAACACACGCACGCACGCACGCACACACGCACGTGCGCACACTTGTGTGTTGAGCTTCATAACCATCCATGTTCTGTGAACATGTCAAAATGTGTGGTGGCCCAAAAGAATGCCATTTTCATTTCTTTGCAACAACCCTTTAATGAAAAAAAAAAAAAAAGCCCAAGGAATCTAATCGAGTTTCTTTAATCACAAAGAAAGGGATTTGGCTCCTGCCTTGCTCCGGTTATGCGCTAATTTATTCCTTCAAAGTCTTAAATATCTGGCGACGGGGGCGGGCCACGTGACACGTGTTAAGCATTTCACCCTGTCACTCTGATGATTGCCTGTCATTCGTCAAAGGTCAGAGATCAGATATTTTTTCCGCATATGATTTATTTTTTTACATATGGGGAAAACATTAGCCAAAGCAAAAGCACTTTTACCAAGGGTCTTTCAATATATCGTCGGGCAGAAACCTTGTTTGTCTGTAAGTGTTAATTTCCAGGAAATGGTAAAATGAATGCAGTTAGTCACAAGTCTCAATGGTTAAATATTTATAAAACCCACAGACTTAATCACTTTTGACCTGAAGTCATAAATGAACATGAACAAAACTTAACAAAATGTAAAAAAAAAATAGCAAAATGGTAGATCTGCAAGCTGATGTGAGCTTGTACAGTAGATCAGCTATTTTCACTACTTTTGCGTCTTTACACAAATGTATTAGACCCTTCTGCATCAATTCGGTTGCGATACCCCCTGTGTACGTTGATTCTGCTTCGCAACACAAAGCCTGCGCATAAAAATGAGATAAAAAATGGTTTATTTGAACACGGTGAGTTCAAGGCCTGCTATTCTCGGTAGCGCCGCACACTTGTGTGGTGAAGTGTGGCTGTGTTCGGGAAAAGTGCATGGCCTCATCGGCACAGACTCTGTTTTGTCGTGAGATTTAAAGCCTTTTCAATTCATAATTCTCTTTTGACACTTTCAGCTACCGGAGAAGATCACTTACAGTCGACCTCGAACGCTCCCCTGTCACCTCTGGGCACTGAAGCTCTCTCCTCAATTCTGTTTTGTTATCTGTTACTGCAAACAGGCAGAATTGAGGATAACGATTCACGCAGTAGTGAAACAATATTAGGCGTGTGCCGTGCTTGTGTGTGCGTGCGCGTGTGCATGTGTGCGCGTGTGTGTGTGCGTTTTGGACATACTCAGTTCCATTGGGGGAGGGATATCCGCCCCACTTTTGGGATGAAGAAAAAAGAAAAAAAAGAAACCTCCGACATCTACACTTCGTGGAGTACATTTTTTGTACCGAATTAACCGAATTAATGTAACAAA
>NC_139957.1:6154219-6204219 GCF_963454915.1 Gymnoscopelus microlampas
TCACAGGTGTTACCAATGACTCTAATGAAGGCTCTGTTCCATTTAGTGTAGCACAGTGGTTCTCAAACCTTTTAATTTCAAGGACCCCCATTACTCTGAGACAAATGGACCTGTAAGGGTCCGTTTGTCTCCATTTGTACACTCTCAGAGTTACACACCCGAAAGGGGCCATTTGGAACCCAAACATGCACAATATCAGCACCCAGACTCTGTTTGACCAGAATGGAACGGAGCCTTCATTAGTATAATTGGTAACACCTGTGAAGGAAGTAAGAAATATTCCCAATTTATTTCCAATATGGCTGTTGTACATAGAGCCTAACACTGATGGTGCAGCTGTGACCAAAATGACAAATTACAAATGATTTTTAAAACTCCATCGGTACTATTGTAGTACACAGGTACACGCATCCCCCTGGAAACAATAATATGTATGGAAATGAATTGTTGAGTCAGAAATCCTCTCCTTGGCGAAACATTTGCTCCTGTAAGCAGCCCTGCGTGTTCCTGGCGTGATGAGAAGCTTATCCTGGTTTTGTGGACCAATAGACTATAACCTTTTTTCCCCTTTCTTTTTCTTCTCCTTCTTCGTTCCTTCCACGAGCCTTACTTTCCGATGCAGAGCTTTTTAATAGTTTCCCGGGTGCCGTTGGCATGGTTACCCGGCGGAGAATAGCTAGCGACTTAAATCTGGCAGCTGAATCTCGCCGAACCTGCTATAATCTTTGGACAATCTCCGTATTAACATCCAACTTGTGCCCGGCTCTCCCTCCGTACCTCGTTCCCCCGCTCCCCGCGCCTCCACAAAGACTCCCCTCCCTCAGACACGCCGATGAAGGAGGGCTTTTCTTTCTTTGCTGTAACAGGATAAAGCCTGGTAAAATGGGGGTTTCGACATCATTACCTATATCAAAAGCCCTTATTGCCCCCGAATACCGACACGAGGCGTTTGTATGGTTTGGCATGGTTCTGCCGTCCGCTGCTCACTGGAGACCAATGGTGGAAGAAGTACTCAGATTTTGTTTTACTTAAGTAAAAGTAGCAAGGTACCAATGTAGAAATACTCCTGGATGTAAAAGTAAAAGTACTGGATTCAAAATTTGACCCGAGTAAAAGTACAAAAGTAGTGCCATCAAAATATACTTAAATTACCAACAGTAAAAGTACCCATTATGCACATTTTCAAAAAAAATTGAACATTGCCAATCTAGGGCTTAATTGGCTAATGCATGCTTTGTATTAATACAAAAGTACAATATTTGCCTTTGTGTGAGGTGTAGTGGAGTAGTAAAGTATAGATAAAAATATAGGCAAAAAGTGCCTCAACATCAGTATAGTACAGTACTTGAGTAAATGCACTTAGTTACTTTCCACCACTGCCGGAGACGGGGGACGGGGGGGCTAGGATGAACATCTGAGGCCGTACCGTAGCAAAGGTTTTTTGATACAGGGAACGGAGAATGGGGAATAACAAGGCAGGGCGAGGGTCTTACACGGGCCCCCTACGTAAATCCCTGGAACGTGGAGAGAAATGTAGCAGGCAATGTGCTAGCCTAAGCCCTTTAGCGCCCCGTCGGCCCTGATTAAAGCGACACATTAAGATGCCACATGTGCCTGGAAGACATCGTGGACTAAAACTCCCAGCCGGTTATTTATTAGCAAGGCCCCCGCTAACAAGTATCGACTGGCCGTGAATTAATGTGCCCCCCCCCTCCCCTTTCAGCGTTGTTGATGTGTTAAGTGCAACGGCGATTTAGCGCCCTGCACCGGTCACTGCTGATGACCTCATGTATGCAAATGATTGGCGGGATATCATATATTCTACTGACGTATTCTACTGATCTGTTTTCAGTCACAATGCATTCCAGTGGTGGAAATTAACTAAGTACATTTACTCAAGTACTGTGCTTAAGTACCATTTTGATTTTTACTTCAAACTTTTCAAATTTTCAATACTTGCTGTAATAATTCTACTCCACTACATCTCAGAGGCAAACATTGTACTTTTACTCCACTACAATTATTTGAAAATGTTAATTATGAGTCACTTTGAAGATTTAGATTATTATTACAAAACATACACAGACCACTTCAGCCCTATATACTTTGGCTATTTGAGAACAGCCGATCTGCAAGCGCACAGTGTGTCGCAAAGCACGTGTGGAGAGCGTCCAGCCCATTGGAGTCCTTTATACCAATCAGTTGAACAGATGCTCCATCGATCTCATTTATCTGTTTATCGAATAGATCTCAGCCAGAAATGAAGCCATCGACAGGAGACAGGGGCCACAGTCTGACATAATTATGTTATGCGCTGTCGGACCAATGATCAGGGTTGCCAGATCTGCTTATTATAATTTCCCCGCAAGATTTGATGCGTTGTGAACTTGTAGATCTGCTATTTTCAAATAGCTGATGTATATGTTAAACTGTGCTCATGTGGCCCATAGGCTTCTTTTGGGCTGGTTTTCCTAGACCTGGTTGCTTGTTTCTCTCACAGAATCTGGCAACACTGCCAACGATACTTGGGAACAATGGGACAGAATTTTCACTTTTCTACCTGCCATTGTCAAGCCAAATGCACAAGCAACTATAGAGCACAGAAGTCCTGACGCCACTCGTTCATCCCCTGGGTCGTAGAAGTAATCTCTTTATGGAGAATAACATTGGGTCATCTTAGAAAATTGTGGTCCAAAAATAAACGAACTGTCTCGGCGATATTGTCAGGGAGGTGGCTCTGTATCGTTTATGATAGCCAGTCACTCATATTTGACAGTCTGTTTCTGGCGAAAATGTAACTAATTCGGCGGAAGTAACCTTAGCGTTTTCTCACCGTCAGTTGATGCTTCAAACCGCCGGGGTCATTTGTTTATTTTTGGAACACAGTTCTTATTTGACGCGATATTCTATGGAAATTCAGAATGGGGGGGAAAAAACGCGACCCAGGTAGGATGTGTAAATAATGTCAGTCTTCGGTGCTCTATTGGTTCTTTGTGCCCTGATTTTTTTTTGTAACAGGAAAAAGAAGGACCTGACCTACGATAGAGGTGATGTCATATGAAATAATGATATATGGAATGATTCAATACACTTAACCAGCTTCAAATTACGACACAAGACCATGAAACGTCACATAATGTATTACATGTATCTGTAACTCAATAATGTGACATATGGCTGTGGTGCAACTTGGTGGTCAAAGGTCAAGGTCAATAATGTGAATTATTGATGAACACATTGCCGGACATGACTTCTGAACTCCTGATCGTAGAAGGATGGGGCTGATTGCTTTTGAGTAAGTATGGCTTCCTGCACTACCTGTGGAAAGGGTTTATATTTACTGCCCAGCGCTCACATCCAGTCTTATTAAGCTCCAGTGGTGGAAAAAGTACTCCAATGTTTTACTTAGTAAAAGTATCAATACTGCAATGTAGAAGTAATCTGTTACAAGTAAAAGTCCGGAATTCAAAATTTACCTGACTAAAAGTACAAAAGTATTGGTATCAAAATGTACTTCAAGTACCAAAAGTAAAAGTACAAAAATGTTTGAAAATAGCAGATCTACAAGCTTGTAGATCTGCTATTTTCAAATAGCCTAGGTATAAAATAAAGTGCTTAATGTATGTTTTACAATTTAATAATTAATATCTGCAAAGTAACTAGTAACTAAAGTTTTCAAATGATTGTAGTGGAGTAAAAGTACAATATTTGCCTCCGAGATGTAGTGGAGTAGAAGTAAAAGTATAGGCAATTGGAAATACTCCAGTAAAGTAAAAGTACCTCAACATTGTACTTAAGTACAGTACTTGAGTAAATGTACTTAGTTACTTTACACCTACAGCAGGTTGGTGTCTTGGTTTCCCTCTGCCGCTGGTGAGCGAATAACGTGTGTGAATGGGTGAACGTAATGCACATTGTAAAGCGCTTTGGACGAAGCCGCTACATAAATGCGCCATTTACCGGTCTAGCATTTGAGAGCTTGTCTCAAGCCATTGCACCTCCCAGCAGTTTCCTAGGTGACGGAAGATAATGTCATTTGACGTTAAAGCTTGTGTCTGAAGCTGGGTGGTGAGAACTAAATTGAAAGCTTCATTTTGTTTGGGTCATCCACAGTACACGCACTCATCGTGTCAAACACTATTAGAGTACAAACCTAAGGTGTATGATGGGATAGGAGATGAGATTGCATTTTTTTTTTTACCAGGTTGCAAAACCTGGTCGACATCTACACTCGCTAGTCGTGACCTTTGCGTGACTTTTTCCTCATTGGCTGGTCCTTTAGCCAATGAGGGCTCAATGTCCTCTCAGAATAAAGGATCTAAAGACGACCCACACTACTGTGTTCGGCCTCTGTATGTATCTCTATGGTAAATGGCGCTGTTGCAAAAGTGTGGTCGTCGCCACCAAACAAACGATTAAAAAAAAAGTGTGGTCGTCGTCGCCACCAAACAAACTATTGACTTGACTCCTCATACACAGACACACACCGCCGTCTCCAACAGCGACCCAGAAAAAACAAGACAACACACACAAGCCCCTACTGAGGCACACAAACTGATTTAGCTCCGTTCATAAACTATTTACTGCCATTTTAGCTGTTTTTTTAGTCCGCGAGCGAAAGGGTACAGGACCACGGGTCCATTTGGTTCCGTGCGGGGACGCTGGAGAGAGCAACATGGTATAATATGACTGTGTCACATCTTGTTTTTACGATTCTGTGCTAGGTATTGAGGACAATGACTGCATGTCAGTCAAGCATGATTGAGCGTCTATCGAAATATCGTTCCGTCCATCAAAAAGAGATGTGCAGAAAGCAGACCTGGCATTACAAAATGTACAGGAAATTGGGGAGAGAGTAGACTTCTCTCTTAATGAACTATGATGTCATTAGTACAGTGCGTTGCTTAAACGAGTGGTTCTCACGAGTGGTTCTGAAGATATGTTGTGGCAGGGACCGCCATACAAGATATGTGTTAGACTGTTTAAAGGGCAAGACCACTTTGGTAGAGGTTTGGGTTGTGTAGTTACCTTGCCATGATGTAACTCCAAAGGTGGACAAGAAATAAAAAATAATTGCTCCATTGATTAGAAATTGATCATTCAAAATATGCTCCCCATTGACTTACATTGTACAGTAAAACATGTAAACGAACGAAAACAAAGTTGATTCAGACAATATTGAACATCATCAAACCCAGTATTATTTTTTTGTATATAAAAATGTTAACTTCCTGTTGATTTTGCTATTTTTATTAGAAAGAAAACCTGGACTGGATCGGCGGATCCGGATCCGGATCTTCAAATAGTAAAATCATCAGGAAGTTGACATTTTTATTAAAAAAATAAACAGTACTGGGTTTGGTGATGTTCTATATTGTCTGAATCAGCTTCGTTTGTGTTCGTTTACGGGCTAAAAGAGTGACTTTGAGAGCTGTTTCAGTGTAAGTTAATGGGGAGCATATTTTGAATTATCAATTTCTAATTAATGGAGCAATTATTTTTCATTTCTTGTCCACCTTTGGAGTTACATCATGGCAAGGTAACTACACAACCCAAACCTCTACCAAAGTGGTCTTACCCTTTAACCCATTAAGACCGGGAACGCATCTGTGTCACTTTAGATTTATTTGGCTTTTTAAAAAATTGCAGCTATACAAGCTTGTAGCGTGACACCGAGTGCCTCACTACGAGCTTGTAGATCTGCTATTTTTTTTAAAACAAACTGTGAAAATGTGTGCAAATCTTTGAAAATACATTTTTAACTAAATGTTTTGCTTCTGGACACATTTTCACAATTTTCAAAAACAAATAAATAGCCCAAGTATAAGGATAAAGTGGTTAAAATCAGAAATGGCAGATGCTTTCCCGGTCTGTGTTAAAAAGAAAATTCCAGATTTTTCATGATAAAAAAATGGATAATTACAAATGGAATATGCTATTTGCAAGTATTCAGCCCTCTTCACTTTGGCAAACCTCAATTCGATTAGGTACAGCGAAGCAACCTAATTAGCTCTAGGTCTCCATTTTGGAGAAAATTGGGCCTATTTTGACTTCCTTCTGTTCCATTCTGGTCAAACGGAGTCAGGGTTCTGATATCGGGACCGTACTTATGTTCCCCGGGTCCTATTAACCCGGGGAACATAGGGATGACCCCCTGATATCGTGCATGTTGGCTCACTAGAAATACTAGTGGGTCTCAAAGTGTGGTCCAGGGACCCTCATGGTTCCATGAGAGGGTGTAACTCTGAGAGTGTACAAATGGACCCTCCCATTTGTACACTCTCAGAGTTATGGGGGTCCTTGAAATTAAAAAGTTTGAGAACCACTGTGCTACACTAAATGGAACAGAGCCTTCATTAGTGTCATTGGTAACACCTGTGAAGGAAGCAAGGAGGGGCCCAATTTCTGTCCAATATGGCTGCTGTGCATAGAGCCTATTGTAGTGTGGGCCTGTACTGCAATATAGTTCAGAATGAACAATCACAGATTTCAATATCAACTGTTTTAGAGCGGCCCCTCCGTTAGTTAATGCAACTTTAGACAAAGACACTTCCCAAAGTAAGTAAAAGATCAAGGTTATAACAAAGCAGATAATGAGGATAAATGCTCAAAACATGTTTTCAGTCTGTGAGCCACACAGGGACAGCCAGTCCACCGTATCATCAAGCTAAGGGTGCCGAGACGATATTTAGGCGTGCACGAGCACCCCTATACGGAGAGTCCTTAAAAATCGCCAGTGATTCAGTGTTCACACATTTGAATATGTTAAGTGCTCTCAACCTGTCAACCCTGGAATACTTTAACCATGTGTTCGCATTTCCAAAACAGTTGCCCTTGAATTTATTTATTTTCGCCTGCGGCTGCCAGAGCCTCAAGTCATAAGTTGCCTCATTTAATGTCCATTTGGAAAACTTAAAGAACCACTCTGCTCTTGCTTCGAAAACCTCAAAGAGCGCCGCTAAAGAGAGAGGTCCAAGGGAAGAGAGGTGACCCTCGCGGGACCTCCCATCTGTTGCTGCCCCCATCTCCCTCGCGTTTTTTTTTTAAAGCCGCGAAGCTCCCGTCGGTATATAGCAAAGCATCTGAGGATCTGAACTCGCGGGGTCAGGCGAGAAAAGAAAAAATCGGCTACCACTAAAAACTTACCAAGTTATGCTGCGCTTAAACTTTAGTTTCTGGGAGTCGGGCCAGACTGCTCCGCCAGCCTGCAGAGAGCAGCAGAGGTGGGGGACAACAAAGATGGCCCCTTCTGCCTCTCGCCGCTCCGTCCCCTCCATATGGCGCGAGCGGATGTGGTGCCGCCGCGGTGGAGACACGACGCAGACCGTTTGCAGGCAGCACTCCATATACGCGGTGAAAACGGGACTCGTTCGGTTACGTTTGCACACTTCTCCGAGTTACAAATGTATAAATTAACACAGTTAGGTGTAAAGTAACTAAGTACATGTACTTAAGTACAATTTGGAGGTATTTGTACTTTACTTGAGTGTTTCCAATTTCCAATACTCTTACTTCTATTCCATTACATCTCAGAGGCAAATATTGTGCTTTTACTCCACTACAAGTATTTGAACACTGCAGTTACTAGCTACTTTGTTAAACATAAATTATTAACCACTTCAGCCATGGCTATTTGAAAATAGCCGATCTACAAGCTGACAACACGTCGTGAGCTTTTAGATCGGATATTTTCAAACGATTGATATACATTTTGAAGCATGTGAAATGGGATATTGTGCATAATGAGTACTTTTACTTTTGGTACTTTAAGTACATTTTTTACCAATACATTTGTACTTTTACTCAAGTAAAGTTTGAATTCCTGACTTTTAGTATTTCTACAATGCAGTACTGATACTTTTACTTAAGTAAAACATTTGAGGACTTTTTCCACCACTGCTGACAAATTATATGAAAGCAATGGCGTATTTTATTTTTCAGTTTTTGCATTTCTGTGGATTCCACAATAAGTTCAAAATAGATTTTTGACGGTAACATTATTTAGGCTTTGAATTGACATGCTAGGTCAATTACTGAACAAATTAATAACAGAGGATTTGCTCCGCCAATACTTAATTTGAATCATACAGCTCCTCAAAATTAATATTAAAATATAGTATGTCACATGTGAGCTCTGATTCGAGGGTGAATTAACTTTTTTAGCTTACATTCCCAATAATTCTATCATGTTCCTTCATCGGGCTGAACATTTTTAAACATTCGCAGCTTGCTCTCCCTATTGTTTTAGAACACGAATTGTAATTAATTGTAACAAAAGGTTCTTTTGTGTTCGCTAATCTCTGGTCAGACGCAGACCTCCCTCCCAGAATACATTGCCGATGAATACCTGGAACTCAAGGTGAGAAATATCTCTCCTTTGTGTTCAGCTGGAGGTTAGGCAAATCTCCATGGTAACGTCTCACTTCCTGCTGTCGTCTTTAATGGAAACGAAGAAGAACACTTTCATTTTAAAAGCAGGATTGTCTTTTTTGATCTTGATTTTGTAGTTAATTTCTTTTTATTTGGACTTGACATGACAGAGGAAGCAGGGTATGAGTCTTCTAATCTGCTCATTTCCGACCAATAGCATTCCTCCCCCCTTTTAAAAAAAAAAGCTATGTAAGTAGGCAGTTGCATTATGATGCAGCAGTTGTCACACTGGGTCACACGCGCATGCACACACACACACACACACACACACACACACACACACACACACACACACACACACACACACACACACACACACACACACACACACACACACACACACACACACACACACACACACACACACACACACACACACACACACACGTACATTTCCTTGCATTAATGCTCTGTCAAACTTGTTGCACTGGACAGACATTCCAATTCCAACAGTATACCGATGCACGCTATGTGCTACCCAACAGGTCACAGCATACAGAAAACAAATATGTGCAGAAAGTGAAAAGTGTCTTCTTTTTTTTTGCTCTAAAACAGCAAATAAATTGTGCGGCACAATAGCAAGTTGTTCCTAAGGTAACAAGTTAACAAGGTAACATGGTAAAGGACAAGTTGACGTCTTCACAAACCCTGTGAATGTCACATGTTCCAATAGATTGACAAAATAATATACACCCACCACTTTCCTTGCCCACGCACACAAAAATAAAAAAAATATGATAAAATAACAAAACATAAAGGAAAGGACGCAGGGCGCTTTTGGGCTTAATACCCCCCCCCCGCCCCCCCCCCCTCCCCCTCTCTTTTTAATCAGTGGAGGAAGACTGACATGTCCAATCATAACAAAACATCAGCTGGTAAATGGGGCCTTCCGCAATCACTGTCAGCCAGCCTCCATTAGAAAGAAACCCCTTCCCTGGACATCAATCAACCGCTTTATGGACTGATTCCCTCATTCATTATTTAATTATGTCTATTTATTTATTTATTTATGTATTTACTTCGCCACTGAAGACTTTTTAGAAAAAAAAAAAATCATTTCATGTCGGGTTTAATCGCGGCCATTGTGGGAAATCACATTTTGTTCTTCTTGTTTGTGGTATTTTTTTTTGGGGGGTGGGGGTGGGGGGGGGGGGGGTTTAGTAACTTTGTTCCCACTTTGTGATACACATAAAAAGACACATCATGGCACACGCACACTATCCTGACTTTGAATGCCGGGAGTATACAAAAGCGAAAACAGTCAAAAGCGGGAATGTCAAACATTCTGTCAACTTTGGATGTCCCTTAAAATAACACGCGCCGAATAACAGCACACGCCTCTCTCATTTGGACGCGAGCGCGTTTGATGCGCCCACAAAAAAATGATAAACGCCGAACCTACCTCAACGGCGGAGCCCCCCCCCCCCTTTCCGCGAGAATCACATGCAAATAGCCAACTGTGGAAATCTCAAATTATTTCCTGAAATTAAGCCCATTAGCCGTGAAATTATTTTTTGCTTTCATTTAAGAAGCCATGCAATCCAATTGGAGGTGGCATGCGCGCACCACATCTCTTCAGCGATTTCCCCACTGATCCCGTGGAACCGAGCATCCACAAAAGCGAGCGAGCGGCGTGGGTCACCTAAGTATAGAAATAAGAGATGTACCCTACTGAGAATCAGATTGGAACGGGAGATTAGCTTGGCTTTATCGTGATTTTCACTCAAATCCCCCCCCCCCCACCCTTCCTCACATAGCCAGCCAGTTCTTCTTACAGTTAACACTTGAAACTTTTCCTTTTTACTTTAATGAGCTGCCAAGCGAGATGCTGCACGGTAATAATCAGGTACACTGTACGCTGTACACAGATTTAATGCACATAGAGTATTCATTTACATATAAAGTGTATGACTGCATTCCAGGTATTTTAGCAACTGGCATCGGAGATGCAGTGGAGCCTAGTTTTGCCTTTTCACTGGCTTACCATTCACTAACTTTTACCACTATTAAAAGTGTTTTACTTTCTTGTGTCCATATTTAGACGACGGCATGACAAACGAGTCATTCGCTCGTGTTGCATGATCCATTCCAAACAGATAATTATATAAAATGTAAATTTTTCAGGAAATGAAAAAAAAAAAAAAAAAATGTAGTTAGGAGTTAGGAGGTTTTGTTCATCATTGATAAGAACAGCTGAATGGATCTCAAAGTTCACAATGAGGTTGGAGGTCAAACGGGGGTGGAGCCTGGAGTCAGCAAATCCAGCTAACTCCACCCCCCTTTGCTGGAGTTAGCTGGTTTAGCAGAAAGTTTGAGGATCCAATGGAGTTAGCTGGTTTTGTCAGAAGCGCCTTTTAATACTTTTCATTGGTTCAATAGTTTTTTTGCCAACACACAGAAGCGGAAAAATGGAGTTAGCTGGTTCCTGCCGGACAGCAACAATATTTATGCTATATACATAAATATACAAGCTCGCGTGTCACAGTGCAAATATTTTCAGCATGTGACACCATCGTATGACAAAGCATAAATTGGCGAAGTATAAATCAGGCACAATTTAAAATGTACCATGTTCAATAAGCGTATTTTCACAATAAAACTCACAGGTGTGTGAAATTCTTACTTTGGTTCTCCACACGCATAAATACAATGCTATATATGAATGTAATGTCAAGAATGAATATCTCTGTATACAAAGAGAGGAGCATTCTTGATTGCCCTAAAGCATACATAAAGCAAGTGGGGTCCGGGGACACCCAGGGGTCCTTGAGGGAGTTCCAGGGGGTCCCCAGCAAAATGAGTTAATATACCATCAAAATCATGTTTATGCTATGTACATACAAGCTCACAACGTGTTGCAATGTGGCATCTTGAAACAATGTGCCATTGTTTTAATATCTTTGAAACATTTTAACAACACAAATGTTGTATGGTGGAGTTCCTGGCACAACATATTTTCAGAAAGCGGTTCCAAGGCCACAAAACGTGTTAATTTGGGGTCCTTGGCACGTGAAAACCACTGGCCTAAAGTGCACTACGCGATAGTTAAGAACAGTACGCCTATAACCGACATGTAATATTACAAAAACAGGTCAACTGCGGTGATAAACCGTTACAAACAGGTGTCCCCGTTTGACACGACACAAAGCGTTTGTTTTCTCAACGCGCCGAAATCAGAATGGTCGACACAGGCTGCGGTTAGCCCACAACAGGATGTTTTGTTCAAAGGAATAGACACAAAACATGCAACAAGCATTCAACTACACCTGCAAACCAGACGAGTGCAAGATTACAAAGCCCACATCCTGTGACATATAAGGAGACTGCAACGCAACGAAGGGGTTGAAGTTCAACTGCATGCAAAGCTAGGGTTGCCAACCGTCCCTTGAAATATGAAATCGTCCCTTTATTTGGAAACTAAAATGCGTGTATTGCAATGGTCCCCAAATGATGTTGGGGGGTCCCCCGATATAGCTTAATGTGCAACATTGTTTTCTCACTCAACAGTAAATCAAAATGAACCAACATACAGTATACCGGGTATCTGCACATGTCTTGAGTTACAATTTAATGCCTTAGGACCTTTTTAATACCTCTAAAAAGGAAAAAAAAGAAACAAATAAAAAAAGGCAAAAAAACAAACAATGCTATAGAGTCTATAGCATTGCTATTTTTTTTGTCAATTTGACAAATTGACAAATATTACGAGGCAATAAAAAGAATAGCCGATCTACAAGCTCACAACGCCTCGCATTGCGAGGCGTTGTGAGCTTGTAGATCTGCCATTTTCACATATTTATCTGTGGAACGAAGTCAAACTTTTGGGGGGGTCACGGCCTGAAATGTTTGGGAACCCTTGCATTACTGAACTGATAAGCGACACACTTTGTTGTTTTTGGGAATCAATCGATGACACACAACTTACAACTTAAACTTACTTCAAATAGCTCATATGAACAAACACTGTAAACTGGACCTAAGATTTCTCTGTACTTGTTTCTGTCTAAACCAAAATGTATTTGCCAAATATAGCCGATCTGCAAGCTCATAACATGTGAAAACAAGTCTGTTTAGTGTTGATCTAAAATCGGACTAATCTGCAAAAAACATTTACACATTAATTTGAGGTATATGCGATAGCTAGGGGCTCACGATTGCCTTCCCCTGGAACCCCAAATGACACCCCTGCATGGTGTACTTCCCCTCTGTGTGTGTGTGTGTGTGCGTCTCTCTCTGTGTGCGTCTCTCTCTCTCTCTTTGCCACTTTGGGCATAATTTCACCGCATTAGGCATTGTGAAGTCTCACAATGCGCAACTGCCAATCAAAGTGACTACTGGCCAATCACAGTGTGTCCTTTCCGGGACTTGCCACAACACTGCTGTAGACTGCAATAACGCATCTGGTCACCCCTGTGTGTACAGTATATGAACGCTCGATTCCTTGTGTTCCCTGACAGTTCTTAGATGTTGTTACAGCGTTCTGTTTGACTCCTGGTGTCCTTGCGTATTGCTCTAGTACAGGGTTTCTCAAAGTGAGTGCTGCGGAATACTTTGATAATATTTGGAATTCATCAATATCATTTCAGCCTCTTGGTACTATTCTCAAACTATAGTCAAACGGACATGTAGCCTCCTGCCCTCGTACCGTGGTTCTGCGGCCAACAACATAAATTCATTTGGGGGTCCATGAAAAAGTTTGAGAGCCACAGGCCTATTGGTACTGTAACTGTGTGAGGGGTGTCACCAGAGACCCCCTGAGAGTTTAACAGGCATATTGTGAAGGTGTTGATGTCAAGAACCAACCTGTCTGGCAGAGTTGTTGAGCCCTGTCAGTTGCAGTGGTTTGGTTGAGACTGAATGTGACGCTGTTTCTATACGGTTAAAGTGCGCGCGTGCGTGCGTGTGCGCGTGTGTGTGTGTCTGTGTGTACGTGCGCGCGCACACAAACGTACATGTTAATGCACGTGTCTGCGCATGCACATGACTGTGTGCATATCTCTGTTCATTTTATGTTTTCATGCATGCTCGAAGGGCTCGGAGTGCGCGTGGGTGCGTGTGTGTGCGTGTGTGTGTGTATCTGTGTGTGCGCCGTTTAAATAAGCCTTACTCTCTTCCACCGCTGGCACAGGAAGTGTGTGTTAATCAGTGCCAAGGCTTGTCGCCATGGCAGTGTCACTGCTTTAATTTTGTTATCAGAGGCGGGCCAGCGAGGAGGGCACCTTTAGACCAGATTAACATTTGCCTGTGCATTACATAAGCAAACACTGGGGCCTTGATCATGATTAAAATAAGAAGGAAAAGATTATCGCACCCGGTCTGCCGTTGAGCCCCTCAGAGACAGAGCGAGAGAGAGAGCATTTTCTTTTGCCAATTTCTTTCCTCCGAAAATAGTATTTTTTTTCCCTTCTCTACTTCCTTTGTTCTGAATGTCATTGACACCGCATTGACAGTGGCTATAATGTTACTGGTGGTTTAGTTTAAAGTCATGGATATCAAAGAGTCTCCATCATTGCACGTCACTTGTTTAGTTACAACATAAATGAAACATTTGTGTCAGATTAACCACATGAACCTTACCTTACATATCGTTGCTGTCGGGCAGAAACCTCTAATCTCCATAAGTGTCCCGCCGTATCCCAGGGACTGTCTTCTCGCATAGGCTGATTTTCCAGCAGAGCTGAAAGAGCAAATGAAAATTATTATTATTTTCTTAAATTAACGCCCTACTTGATCATACTACAGCGTCACACAAAACTAAAGCATAAAAAATTGAGCTTTTTTTTTTTTTTTTTTACGCTTCGTTTTTTATCCTGAAATCCTGAAAAGTCATAGTTTTAGACATTATGACGTTTCTACCCGACAGAGACGATATTCTGGGCGTGTCATAATAGGCTATAATAGCAGATCTACAAGCTCACAGTTCCCATAGCAGGCAGTGATGCAGCCAGACAGGATGCTCTCGGTGGTAACTCTGCAGAAGGCCTGCATGGACACTAGGCCACACCAAAAAGTCATTTTATTTATTATGTTGCAATGTTCAATGCCAAAAACACAATTCTATCCTTAATTGCAATTATTTGTGTGACAAATCTTTTTTGTGTCTGTCTGTCTATCTATCTATCTCTCTCTCTAGATTCTTCCTAGTACATTAAACCCTTAACACAACCACTTCACACATGGTCACTGTCCGTGTGTGAACACACACACACACACACACACACACACACGCACGCGCAGCATCCCCACCACTACCACCACCTGCTTTCGGCCCCCCTGGCTTGGACCCCCGCCTAGGCATTCCGCAGCGGGACCCCCGCCCCCCCTGTCTTCTTGCCTGTAAGCTCTTGCAGACCAGCCCCCCCCCCCCCCCTCACACACACACACATGCCCACACAACACCACCCCCCCACCCCCATCCTCCTCTCCCCCCACACCCATATTCTTTAATGATTACCCGCTAAGGCCACCTTTAGCCGGATATGAACAAAAAAAGGGGGGTATATAATTGGCCCGATCATTGTCTTCCCCCGGCGCTGTAGCTGCGGCTACTTTGGGACGGGCCGGCCCCTCGGTCGGTGGCCAGATGCCCGGGCCGCGGCGCTCAAAGGGGCCTTAATTAGAGTGAACCTGAGGACCGCTGCGCTACAAAAGCATGGAAAAGGGCAATTAGCACCAAGCGCCGCGCTGCACCCCCACCATCCACCTCCCACCGCCCCCCCTCCACCTCCGCCCCCCACCGCCCCCACCCTTTCTCTTTCCACCCCTTGCCCGCGCACGCTCGCCTTCTGTCAGAATGCAGGTGAGAAAGAATGGATGGAAGGCCTTTGTTTTGTTTTATCTCGGGGCACACACGCACGCACGCACGCACGCACGCACGCACGCACACACACACACACACACACACACACACACACACACACACACACACACACACACACACACACACACACACACACACACACACACACACAGTGGTGTAAAGTAACGTAAAGTACATTTACTCAAGTACTGTACTTAAGTACAATGTTTAGGTACTTTTACTCATGGAGTATATCCAATTGTCAGTACTTTTACTTCTACTCCACTACATCTCAGAGGCAAATGTTGTACTTTTTCGCCACTACAATTATTTGAGTACATTTTGTACATTTTGATATACCAATGCTTTTGTACTTTTACTCAAGTAAATTTTGAATTCCGGACTTTTACTTCTAACAGAGTACTTCTACATTGCAGTATTGATACTTTTACTTAAGTAAAACATTTGAGTACTTCTTCCACCACTGCACGCACGCACGCACGCACGCACACACACACACACACACACACACACACACACACACACACACACACACACACACACACACACACACACACACACACACACACACACACACACACACACACACACACACACACACACACACACACACACACACACACACACACACACACACACACACACACACACACACACACACACACACAGGTCTTTATGGGCCATATGGATGTTCCTTCCTCCGTGCTGTGTCTAACAGTAAGGTTTATGTCTTATGTAAAGCAGTCATTCTCAACCTTTATAAATCCAGGGACCTCCGGTTTGATAGGCTCCACATTAGTCCATGGATGACCGATGCATTTTGTTTTAACCACTTAAACGCTATTTGGTTGCCCGGAGTCCCTCAGGGCTTTGTACTAGTGTCTTTTCCGTTTTCTGTTATTGTGGCTGAAAACAGCCGATCCCAAACTGTTTTCCTGCGAAAGCTTTCCCCACAATACGGATGCTGGGGTTTAAGTGGTTCAATCTCTGGGACCACAACTCCTCTTTGTTCATTTAACTCTGGGAATGCACAAATGGAACCAAATGGACCCATATGTGGTTCCACTTGTACACTCTCTGACATACAGCCCCATAAGGGTCCATCTTTTGGTCACTATCAATCGTTTAGCTGCGGGGACTCCCCCCTCAAGTATCACTGGGAGTCCGCAGACCCTGCGTTGAGAACCACTGATCGAGTCTTGTTTTGACCATCAGTGAAATTGTGTCACATTCATTGAACATTATAGCAAAGACAACTCTCGTGTAACTTTGAGTTTAAATGCGTGACACAGTAGTACGTTGGCGTTTTCAATCACCGGTGCGCACACAAACAACTCTAATTATCACACGACGTGAGAGACATGTCAAATGGCCTCGGCCCGTTTTCGCCCGGAGATCCTCCCGATAGCCGATAAGGCGATTGCATTTTAAACGAGTAGATTTAGCGATTGTCAATTTTGCCCGTGCTATCCTCGCAACGTATACGCTAGCGGAACGGGAATAGCGGCATGCAGCGCGGTAAATGTATGCTGTCATGGCCAGATTACTTATTTGGAGCTTATGAATGCATGGGGTCCATTAAGTATTATAATGACTGTGGGCGCTGGCATGGGAAGGGCCTGAGGGAATAATTGCTTGATCCATGAATTAATTCAGGCCCTCCATAAGGTATATTTACCCAAGCAATTTGAAAGCCATAACAGCGTGCCATCAGGTATCAGTGATATTTGAATGACCCCCACACCCCCCCCCCCATGTCTATTTTGTACCCTTCCCCGGCTGTGTATTTACCTCGGAAATGCATTCAAACGCATCTCAGCTTAATCGGAACTAATGTTAATGCATGCCTGTAAAAGGGACCTTTTAGCATCGCAACCAAGCACCCTCACATGTATTTGCATTATTCATGAGGGCGATTTGGATAATGCCGTCCCCGACTATTACTCCCCTCTATGGTGTGTTAACATGTATTAAGAGTGATTTGACGAGATGTGGATTCATGGAGAACGGGGGTGTCGATTACCACCGCGGTTAATAGGGTTGTACGAGCTGCCGACCAATTTCATGCAGTTCACATTCCGTGTAACATTAATGCAATTCTTTAGGAATGAGAATTTAAATCCTTGTACGTTACCCGCCGCGCACATCTCACTTTGAGGCCGCTGGTAATCAATTTTTCTTTATGGGATTTGAGCAAGGGTGGAAGAAGTACTCGTTACGCTGTATTTACTTGAGTAAAAGTAGTAATACGACAATGTAGAAATACTCTGTTACAGGTAAATGGCCTGTATTCAAAATGTTACTGGAGTAAAAAGTACGGTAAATGGCCTGTATTAAAAATGTTACTTGAGTAAAACGTATGGTAAATGGCCTGTATTCAAAATGTAAATAGAGTAAAAAGTGACATTTACATCAAAGTAAAGTACTTGTTATGAATGGCCCATTTCACAAGTTTTGTGTCAAAATCTTTCCTAAGATATGTTTCCAAATGTTTCAGCAGTTGCGAAAAAGGAGGGGGGCTAGTATAGAGCCCTGGGGGACTTCAACTAAGTATCAAATTTAATAAATGGAAGCAGTGTTGTTAATAGCAGTCAATGTCCACTTTTGTGATCGACTGAAAGTCCTTCTTTCATCTTGATCGGTGTTTAAAGTCCCCCTTTTCGTTTTTTCTTCCTCCCACCCCCAAACAAAATGTGGTTTTGTGTCAGGTGCTGTTGCTTGGCGTGACAGCTAGCATGTCATGGTGTTAACTACCTGCTTAATGACTGCTGTTTTGGCATGTTTCCCTCCCTTTCGCTTCCGCCGTCTGTGCTTTGTCCCTTCCCATCGTTTCCACCAATATCAATCAACACCTCTCGGCAACAGCTCAACGTGCCAGAAAACAAGGGGCTTCGTGGTGAGTTTTAGCAACTTTTGTTGTTGTGAGAGCTACTGTATGGCGGTACAGTATAGCGGCAGACCTGTGAACAACCACAGGTGATTTCAATCACCTCGTTAGGTGTCGGCAAAGGCAAGCAGGTCGGATGGGTTCGATGTCTCTCTCCTGAACAGATGAATTACCTCATTTTGGCTAATGTGCCGTAACCTCATCTAAAATCTATCCGGTAATACTGCGCTCCTTACCAGTGGTGGAAAAAGTACTCAAATGTTTTACTTATAAGTAAAAATATCAATACTGCAATGTAGAAGTATTCTCTTGCAAGTAAAAGTCCCAAATTCAAAATTCACTTGAGTAAAAGTACAAAAGTATATCAAAATGTACTTAAAGTACCAAAAGTAAAAGTACTAAAATGTTTGAAAATAGCAGTTCTACAAGCTCACAACGCGTCACAGCTTGTAGATCGGCTATTTTCAAATAGCCTAGGTATCCATAATGTAATGATTCATATCTGCAAAGTAACTAAAGTTTTTAAATAATTGTAGTGGAGTAAAAGTACAATATTTGCCCCTGAAATGTAGTGGAGTAGAAGTAAAAGTGTAGACAATTGGAAATACTCCAGTAAAGTAAAGGTTTTGTACTTAAAAACGTAAAAAATTGTACTTAAGTACAGTACTTGAGTAAATGTACTTAGTTACTTTACACCACTGTTCCTTACCTCCCTATACAGTAAGTCGCTCGCTTTCAGTTTTGCTTTTGTTTTTCCTCCTCTCTGTTGACTTCCATCTGTCTCAAAAACATAATTCTTTCCAAAAAAAAAATTAAGCAGTTCGAAAACAGACAATGAACCGTGTTAACACAATTGAGTACTTGGGACTTTTTATTGGAACATTGGAGTGTACGGCAGAGTAGCGTTCCGTAACTCGTACTTCGCTGTGTGTTCTTGTGTGTTCTCGTGCCAGCCCCGGTCAATAACAACAGATCCATATTGCAAGCAACTGTATGGACTAACAGTATATCGAGCTAAGGATCATATACAGCCTATTGTTCCACAGAACTTCCCTAAACAACTTAAACCCCAGGGCTCCATGCTAGGCCTGCTCCTTTTTCCCCCTTTACACCAAATCTCTTCGCTGAAAATATCCAATCTACAAGCTCACAAGGGGTCACGTTGCGATGCATTGTGCGCTTGTAGATCAGGTATTTTCATAGAATGTTAGAATAGGGACACTAGATTTCATGTGTTTTTTTTTGTATGATTTCCCCTGCTTCCATGGAACATTATGGCACTTAATCTAACAGATGGAGAAAATATGAAACTTTAGAAGCGGCCAAGTTTTGCCTGCCTTTTTAACTGGGGCCGTTTTGGTGCTTCATCCAATCGGCTTCGACCTACTGCTTGCATCCCATCCTTTGGACAGACCACCTACGCACCCCATCAAGCTCCTTACTGTCGACAGATTTTTACGAGCAAACTGAGCACGTGTTTCTGTGTCAAATGCTCTGTTCCTGGCTGTCAGGCAGCAAATAAATGTGGCCTTCCGAAACCATGAAGAAAGTCAATGACTTAAGTTCTTATTTCCAGCCAATTTCCAGCTACAGCAAACATCAGCCCACCCACACATGGTGTGTGTGGGCACCACGCTGAGGCACGTTTGGTGTCTCGTTTTTTGGACAGAAGGTGCGTTTCCAGCCATGGTTTTATGCACATTTTTGATTTGTGCATAAAAAGCCCCGTTTGTTTTCATAAATGAGTGTAAAACGTCACACATTGGGTGGAAAAGTTGGAAGGAAGAAATAAAGTAGCAGCTTCTAAAATCTGGCTTTGTTTTGAATGCAACATTAGACAGGGCTTAATACTGACATTACTTATGGACCACAATGGAAATAAGTCTTAATGGTGTTTTTTATCCTTGATGTCATCACCTTCTTAAACTAATGGCCCAAGTAATTTTTTGAGGAAATTATAGTTTTGCCTAAGTTAGCTCCTCATGACACTGGCCACCTCTGGTGAAATCTCCTAATTGAAAAGGATCATGCTGTTCTCTCCCCTTTTAGTATAATGGCCTATCTCCCTAGTGTGACTTGGGCCAAAATAGGCATTTTTTTGGACCTACTGTAAGTCACATGGTTTTGTGACTTAGTCTGGAGTAGATCAGTAAATCATTTGGCCTAAGTCAGGTTTAATCCTATTTAAACCTATTTAAAATCTTGCATGTTACATACAGTAACTGACAGACAGTGCTATTTTTATGTTAATGGTCATAATTTGTTATAAACGTTTTGGGTGAAATGATAAAGAAATATCATATAGTTTTGTTTTGGATCATTTTTTTCTGAAAAAACTTAAAAAACGTACTTATAGGCCATTAGTTTAAGAAGGTGTTATTTCAGTCAAAAGCATGTATTTTGTTTACTTTTCTATTATTAACATGCCATCCAAATCAAATAGATCAATCAATCAATCAATCAATCAAGACATCTAGACACAATGCTTGCGGTTTCATCTTATTTAGAATATATTTTATTCTTATACATTTTGATGTTTTTGTTGTTTTGTTATTTGTATTGTGCTGTTGTAGGTCAGTGGTTCTCAAAATGTTGTGCGGGGACCCCCAGGGTCATCAACACATCTCTCACTCCCCAAACGGCCTATTGTGACCAAACACAAAATTACTTGTATTTAGTTCTACTGGATCTCACAAAATCAACACTGGTCCCAATAGGCTCTATGCACAGCAGCCATATTATCACTTCCTTCACAGGTGTTACCAATGATACTAATGAAGGCTGTGTTCCATTTAGTCTAGCACAGTGGTTTCCACGACCCCCATAACTCTGAGAGTGTACGGTCCATTTGGTTCCATTTGTACACTCTCAGAGTTACACACCTGTAAGGTGCCATTTGGAAGCCCATGAGGGTCCCTGGACCACAACTGTACAATATCAGCACCCTGACTCTGTTTGACCAGAATGGAACAGAGCCTTCATTAGTATCATTGGTAACACCTGTGATTTTTTTCAAAATTTTGAATAAAAAATAATAACAACAAAAATCTTCTCTTACGGGGTCCCTGGCACAAATACAATTTGATGTCTGTCTGGAAATGTTATGAGCTGCATTGCTGTAGGATGACGGGAGTACTTCAGCCACTGACTTCCTGCTAAGGCAGACATTTTTAATTTTGTTTTCGTCAGTGAAATAAAGTAGTCGACCAACATTTTTCTTCATAGTTTTAGTTGACGAAATCAACACTGGTCCCAATAGGCTCTATGCACAGCAGCCATATTATCACTTCCTTCACAGGTGTTACCAATGATACTAATGAAGGCTGTGTTCCATTTAGTCTAGCACAGTGGTTTCCACGACCCCCATAACTCTGAGAGTGTACGGTCCATTTGGTTCCATTTGTACACTCTCAGAGTTACACACCTGTAAGGGGCCATTTGGATATTCATTAGTATCATTGGTAACACCTGTGATTGTTTTCAAATTTTTGAATAAAAAATAAAAACAACAAAAATCTTCTCTTACGGGGGTCCCTGGCACAAATACATATCAATTTGATGTCTGTCTGGAAATGTTATGAGCTGCATTGCTGTAGGATGATGGGAGTACTTCAGCCACTGACTTCCTGCTAAGGCAGACATTAGCAGCTGCATTCTGCAGTGCATTGATGGCACTATACGTGGTTATAGACTCTGACTTCCTCGACGCCCGCACTCGCCCCCTGGGTGTAAGACAGAGAGACTGGCCCGAGAGAGAGAGAGAGAGAGAGAGAGAGAGAGAGAGAGAGAGAGAGAGAGAGAGAGAGAGAGAGAGAGAGAGAGAGAGAGAGAGAGAGAGAGAAAGAGAGAGGCTCGCTTCATCTAGTAACTTTGAACAAGCGCGGAGAGTCCATCTGAAAGGACAGTCGTTCTTGTATAGCCGCGCCGCTATCGCCGCAATCTGCTTGCTAGAAGAACACGATCCTTATCTTAATAATGACCATCAAAATTATATTTTAATGCTGAGATCGGCACTGGCAGTGCGCCGTACACCCCCCGGGGGGGGAAGGACTTCTTAGAGACAACTGCAGTCTAGATGTTATCCGCCGTGGCGTTTTATCAGATGAGCTGCGGAGGATAGCTACGCTATAGACGCCAGGCTTCCCAAACTGAAGGGGGGGGGGGGACAACTGAAAAACATCTTCTCGCCCAGGACACTGTGCAGCGAGGGTGTATATATGCACACCTCGTAGTCATAGGAGCAGGCGGGAGTTACACGCGCGAGCCTACGCGCGCCACTGCATGCGAATTCACTCTCATTCTCTTGTACACAGCATCTGTGTGAAGACTCGGGCTTTGCATCAATATTAAAACCTTCCTTTCCTCTAAGACTCACAACCCCATCTCTTTCTCTCTCTCTCTCTCTCTCTCTCTCCCCCCCTCTCTCTCGCTCTTTGGCACGCGGCTTACTCTTGGGATGTGGGGTTTGACGGATTTTACTACTATGAATGCAAATGATACCTCTCTTTTGCATGTCTGACACAGTAGCCTGAAACCTCTGGGGTGATGGTAGACCCTCCCCCCCAACCCCAGCTCCCCCCATCCCCTGTGCCCCCCCCCCCCCCCCCAAACACACACACACACACACACACACACACAAACCTTTCCGTCAGAGGCATTCAGCAAAACAACACACACACAGCCAAGATCCAGAGATCAAGACCTAATTAAACGAGTCTGCGCATGACAAAGCGGTGGATTCCATTGGTCATAGACTATTGGCAACACCTGAGCCCGCCTCAGATGACTTAATGAGACATATACCCAGCACCCGGATACAAAGAGCATGTGTGGTCCATATTAATCAATCAATCAGACTCTATTTTTCTTTTTTATCATAGCACAAGGAGTCATCCGTCAGATCTAGCTCCAAGTGCTATAATATATAATATATATTCCAATATATATATATTGGAAATGGAAATAAAATCAGGTAAAACATGAATAAACAATTGAATAAGAGGTCGGTCAAAACATGTAAATGTATTGATTAAATGAACATATTTGCCCATGATAATAATACATGACAACAAGGTAACGTGTCCAAAGCGTCATGCAGCCGTGATAATAACCCAGAGGCTTCGTCCCGCTTCGTCCCGCGGAAGTCGATGAACAAGGAAGGGTACAAGAGGTGAATGAATAAACATGGGGGATGGGGGAGGGATGGAGGGAGAGGGAGAGAGAGAGAGAGAGAGAGGGAGGGAAAAAAGATGAGGGGAGGAGGTCTATTTATCAGTCTAATTATGAGAGACAGATCAGAGGCTCCAGTGCGTAGTGGGACGGCCTGAGTCAGGGAAAAGACTCCTGGCCGGTCGCGGTGAATATTAATAGAAGGAAAAAAATGGAGAGAGCGGGGGACGGGGCAGAGGGAGACGGGGACGGCGAGGCGCGGGGGGGACGGGGAGGAAGTGTTTTATTAGAGAGACTAATGGCGGAGGCGAGCGAACCTGCCTTTTCCAATATCTGGGCCGCGCTGACCTGACGCCTGTGCGTCGTGGCCTTGTTTAGAATGTTTTGCACCCATGAGATGCAGGGAGCTGCCGCTCCGCCACGGAGTCACCTTCTTAAATTTCAATATCACACACAGGAGGGGTGGGGGGGAGGGGGGGGGTGTAACCCGTTGGGCCGTTGCATACAGAGGAAGTTTGAATTATAATGCATACGCAGATGTTATTTTCATTCTCACTGTTTTTGCTGTATTTGCACCAGGAGCGCGCGCAGCGCACGCACACACAAGCACGCGCACGCGCGCCTACACACACGTAGACGTTTGTGAATAAATAATGTGGAAAATCCGTGCGAGAAAATGATGATTTCTCTACCAACAATGGGGATCCAGTTTTTTTAGGCTCAGGGGAGGCTCGGGGAGATTAAAAAAAAGGGGAAGAAGGAGGACTTTGGCAAATTGGTGGGAGAGCTGTCTACAAACTATGAGAGCTCTCCTTAAATCAACCTGAAGACTGTCTGGTCTTGTTGTGCAGGAATGTAGTGGTTACATCCAGACAGCATGGCATGCAGGCCTCTCAAAGGAGGTGTGGATTTGGGGGGGGGGGGGGGGGGGAGACGGTCAGTGTGAAAGAGAGAGTGGGGAATGAGAGAGAGAGAGAGAGAGAGAGAGAGAGAGAAGGGTGATTTATGCTTAGTTGCGTACCGGCGTCGCACACTAAAAATAGCCGATCGGCAAGCTCACAAACGCGCCGCGTTTGTGAGCTTGCAGATCTGCTATTTCTGTGTTTTTCAGGCTACAGAAAGAAGGGGGTTTCAAGGGAACTTTCCCCCCCCCCTCTTTGATAGCATGTACAGTACGTAACCACAAAAGCATTCCGCAGACTGCCCTTTTCTGTTTTAATCTCGCCATGCACGAGAATATTGCAATAAGCGGCTCAATCTGATCGCCGGACGAGATTTCTTGAAAGGTCAACTTATCTGCCTCGGCGAAGGCAAACGGGGGTGGGTGGGGGGGTGGGGTGGGGGGTTAGGGGAAGGGGTGGGGGGGGCGACCGGGGAGACGGAAGAGAGAGAAGAGAAAAAATATGTAATGATAATTTACCGCTCAGACAATGAAAGGAAAGATGTTATCTCGAAATAAAATATATACATACGAACACAGGCTTTGGTGGGGGGTGGGGGGGGGGGGGGATTGGGGGTGAGAGGGAGGAAGGGGCTTGCGTTGCTTATCAAATACAATCAGTAAATTGAAGCGAGTGCACGTGCATGCACGTGTACAAACACACTATTCTGAATAGCCCCTTCGAATCACTGCCCGCTGCGCTCAAACACACACACACACGCTCGCACACACACATATGGTCGAGAATATTAGTCCACATTCAAGTGCTGTTTGAATCTAGATGTAGGGACATTCGTGACTGTAGTAGCCCCCCCCCCCCACTCTCTCTCTCTTCATCTTAGGTCACATATAAATACAAAAGAGCTCCACTCTATAATACCTCGGCTTTAATGGCACTGAAAATGTAGCCATGGCCCTGCATGGCAGAGAGAGAGAGAGAGAGAGAGAGAGAGAGAGAGAGAGAGAGAGAGAGAGAGAGAGAGAGAGAGAGAGAGAGAGAGAGAGAGAGAGAATGCCACGACTCCCAGCTATACCTCTGGATCTTAAATGTCTGCATTTCTATAGCACCTTTTGTCCAAAGTGCTTTGCAATGTGTGTTACATTCACCCATTCACTCTCTCTCTCACACACACACACACACACACACACACACACACACACACACACACACACACACACACACACACACACACACACACACACACACACACACACACACACACACACACACACACACACACACACACACACACACACACACACACACACACACCCCACACACACACAGGTGGCGGAGGCAACCATGCAAGGCAGCAAACCTGCACATCGAGAGGTGGTTCGGTGTCTTTCTCAAGGACACTTCGACACAATGCCAGGAGGATGAGCTGCAGGGATCAAACCGGGCATATAGACCATTGGTTCTCAAAGTGGGGTCCGGGGACCCCCAGGGGTACTTGAGGGGGTTCCAGGGGGTCCCCAGCTAAATGATGGACAGGAACCAAATGGACCCTTATGGGTCTGTAACTCTGAGAGTGTACAAATGGAACCAAATGGACCCTAACGGGTCCATTTGGTTCCATTTGTACACTCTCAGAGTTAAATTAACATTGGTTTTACAATGTGAATTGGGGTCCCAGAGGTACAAATGGCCGTAGCCTGATGCATGTCAAACTGGGGGTCCTTGAAATTAAAATGGTTGAGAATCACTGCTAGAGAGCCGTAAAAACCTTCTCTTATTGGGGTCCCTGGCTTATCTTTTCAAATGGGGGTCCGCGGGGTAATAAGTGTCAAGTAGGGGGTCCTTGACATGAAAACGTTTGAGAACCACTGCTATAGACGAATCCACGAGCAGCGCTGCCTGTAGCTGCGGTGTCGCAGCCTCCATGTTGGAGGGGACCAGTGGTGTAAAGTAACTAAGTATATTTACTCAAGTACTGCACTTAAGTACAGTTTGGAGGTACTTTTACTTTAATGGAGTATGTCCAATTGTCTATACTTGTACTTCTACTCCACTGCATCTCAGAGGCATATATTGTACTTTTACTCCACTACAATTATTTGAAAACTTTAGCTACTAGTTACTTTGCAGATATAAATTATTATATTATAAAACATACATTAACCACTTGAGGCCTATCTTATACATAGGCAATTTGAAAATAGCCGATCTACAAACTCACAACACGTTGTGAGCTTGTAGATCTGCTATTTTCAAACATTTTAGTACTTTTACTTTTGGTACTTTGAGTAAATTCTGATACCAATTTTACTTTTTACTCAAGTAAATTTTGAATTCCGGACTTTTACTTGTAAAAGAGTGCTTTTACATTGCAGTATCGGTACTTTTACTTAAGTAAACCATTTGTGTACTTTTTCCACCACTGGAGGGGACAGATGACAGATGCGTTGAAGGGAGTTTCTTATCGGGTTTCCACACTGGCTAACCTGTGTCTGTGTACCACTGTTGTGGTGAGAGGTATAGAAGTGCTCTCTACTGCAGTGGTTCTCAACCTTTTCAGGCCGCGACCCCCCAAAAAGAATCATATTCAAACTGGGGACCCCCCAACATGATCATATTTGAACTGGGGACCCCCCAAAATAATCATCTTTGAACTGGGGGCCCCCAACATAATCATCTTTGAACTGGGGACCCCCCAACATAATCATCTTTGAACTGGGGACCCCCCAACATAATCATCTTTGAACTGCAGACCCCCCAACATAATCATATTTGAACTGCAGACCCCCCAACATGATCATCTTTGAACTGGGGACCCCCCAACATAATCATCTTTGAACTGGGGACCCCCCAACATAACATAACAATGATCCGCAAAGTCAGCAAATAAAAAGGCAATGCATTGCATAAAAAAAGGGGGAAAAGTATATTCCTCACCCAAACTCAGGAGGTCACAGGAGGTTCCTTTGTCCTGATGTTTCTGAATGTATTCAGAAACATAAACCGTCAGATACTTTCTTTCGACCAAACTTCCTTTCTTCCCCCTCACAAAGTTCTTCGGCCACTACTCAGTGGTTTAACCTGCTCTGATTAACAAGAGTCTCTTTGACAAACCACCACCAAACACTCTTTTACCTAAAATGGAACCCGCGGCCGCCTCACTTCCTGTTGTTTTATAGCTGTTCCTGGTACCTCACTTCCTGCTTTTGCTACATGTGCTGCTTTTTCCCCACAGCTCCCCCTATGAGTGAACCATGTCAACAGAAAAGGAATTATAATGGCCATCAACTTTGAACTTACACAAAACTGATTCCCCCCCCCCCCCCGTACACTACATTTAGGTGTTATATATTCAACATTTTTTAACCAATATTTCCTTGTTATGACCAAGTACAGCTACATTTCTTGTGTATCTTTTTCTGTCAATACTCATCATACCTGGTCAGGAAATACATTATGTGTTTTCCGAAAATCTTTGGGAAACAATGTAAACAAGAAATAGCCATGTTGAAAAGAAATTGGGCCTCTTCCTTACTTCCTTCACAGGTGTTACCAATGATTCTAATGAAGGCTCTGTTCCATGTAGCACAGTGGTTCTCAAACCTTTTAATTTCATCCCCCATAACTCAAGGAACCATGAGGGTCCCTGGACCACACTTTGAGACCCACTGCATGGTGTAGCAGAGTGTTTCCAGTGAGCCAACATGCACAATATCAGCACCCTGACTCTGTTTGACCAGAATGGAACAGAGCTTTCATTAGTATCATTGTTAACACCTGTGAAGGAAGTAAGAAGAGGCCCAATTTCTTTCCGATATGGCTGCTGTGCATATAGAGCCTATTGAGAAAAGAAAAGAAGCCGGATATTTTAGTCCATGAATCCATACAAAACAGGAACCAAGAGGCTTTGTTTGGGTCCACTGGAAGTGCACGTGTGACGGGTGCAGACAGGTAGCGTCGACCCCTCGAGGATCAGAGCCTCACGCGGGGCGCGGCCCGGGGTTAGCCGACGGGCTGGCGTTCTCTCAAATATCAAAGGTGAAGACCACCCAACGAGGACGAGGTTTTGCCTCGTGTTTTGGCAAGACGTGACACGGCCATACACAGCTTACTGTATACCTTCAGTGTGTTCTGTTCTATTACGTCCCATGTGAGCAATGTCCTGTAATTTCTTGTCTTGCAGCCAAGATGTATATGCTTTATTAATCTGTTAGAACACTCAGTGTGAGATCTTTTTGGGTATGATGTGCAAACTATGGTACAGTAGCTCAGTGAATTGAAACCATAAAATGACTATAGACGTTATAAGCTAAGCGTGCACTAATGTCTTCACAATCAGTCGTGCTGTATGGCTACGAATATTTGTTTTGAAAATGTGTCTCCCCGAAGACACAAGTTTTACCAGGCGCTGATCTGAGAAGTTTCAGCTGATGTTAGATTAGCACTCCAAAGCTGACATGATGAATGGAGTCCATCCACCGACAATAGAAGTCTTAAGTGGCTCTCAAATTCCCAAGAAGTCCTATAGCGGAAGTGGTGGATATAGTAACGAGTACATTAACTTGAGTAGCCTACTGTAGCTACTTAAAAAATGTATTTTGAGTATCATGCACTTTCTCACGTATTTGCATTGTTGGAACTTTTCCAGTGGTGTAAAGTAATTAAGTGCATTTACTCAAGTAGCCTACTGTACTTAAGTACACTTTTGAGGAATGTTTACGTTACTGGGGTATTTAGCATTTTCAATACTTTTATTTCTACTCCACTACTTCTCAGTGGCAAATATTGTACTTTTACTCCACTACAATTATTTGAAAACTTCATCAGCTCTATATATACCATTTGAAAATAGCCAATCTACAACCTCACAACGCGTCGCGATGCAACGCGTTGTGAGCTTGTAGATCTGCTATTTTCAAAAGATTTGTGTACATTATGAACTTGAAAATGGGACATTCTGCACAATGAGTACTTTCACCTCTGGTACTTTTAAGTACATTTTGATTCCAATACTTTTTCACTTTTACTCAGGTACATTTTGAATTCCGGACCTTTTACTTGTAACAATTCATATTGCAGTATTGATACTTTTACTTAAGTAAAGCAATTGAGTATCCTTTTTCCACCACTGCCCCCGTGGCCACCGAGAGGCTGTTTAGTAAGTAGATCCATAGCTTCCAGAGGCCTAACATGGGCTTGACACTAGCCTGGGGATGAAACGCTGCAGGGCTGTGTGTGTGTGTGTGTGTGTGTGTGTGTGTGTGTGTGTGTGTGTGCGTGCGTGCGTGCGTGCGTGCGTGCGTGCGTGCGTGCGTGCGTGCGTGCGTGCGTGCGTGCGTGCGTGCGTGCGTGCGTGTGCGCGTGCGTGTGCGTGTGGCGGGGAGCCTCTCGCCGCAAGCCTCCCAGAACACCCTGTAGAGCAGGGGCGTGGTTTTAGGCCAGCCTGTCATTTTTGGTCAAAAAACCCCAGTGCATGTAAAGTACAGTTACTCAAGTACTGTACTTGAGTACACTTTAGAGGAATTGTTACTTTACTGTAGTATTTACCATTTTCAATACTTTAACTGCTACTCCACTACATCTCAGAGGCAAATATCATACTTTTACTCCACTATAATTATTTGAAAACTGTAGTTACTAGTTACTTTCTAGATTTCGATTATTATAAATATATTATACAAAACATACATTAACCACTTCAGCCCTATACATTTCGGCCATTTGAAAATAGCCGAACTACAAGCTCACAATGCGACGCATTGTGAGCTTGTAGATCTGCTATTTCCCAAAGATTTTTATACATTTAAAAAGTTGAAAAGGGACATTCTGCAATGAGTACTTTCTACTTTTGGTACTTTAAGTACATTTAGATACCAATACTTTTGTACTTTTACTCAAGTCAATTTTGAATTCTGGACTTTTACATGTAACAGAGTATGTCCATATTGAAATATTGATACCTTTACTTAAGTAAAAAAAATGCAGTACTTTTTCCACCACTGGCATATGCTGCAGCCAGCACCCAAACCATTGATTTTGGCTTTTGGAGAGAACTGGCTGCTGATGGAGATAGATTTTTCTTTTCTATCTAGCTGTAGTGGTGGACAAACGGGTTGAAGTACAGATACACTCCCGGTCAAATATCACTCAACTACAAGTGAATGTTGCTCTGTCACATTTTGTACTTGAGTTAAAGTACTGAAGTACTTGCTTTTAAAAAGTGTTCAAAAGTAAAAATGACAAAGCAGGCTACATTTTATCATGAATGTTCAATATCAGCATTGCTGTATTTAAATGTAATTAATAGCAGATTAAGCTAACAACTTGTCACGCTGTGACGCACGGTGAGCTTGTGGATCTGCTATTGTCACCATTTTTTAATAGGGCTTAAGTGGTTAATTCATAATGTGTTTTTATAGCCTAAGTGTGGGTCCCGGGCCTCCTTTCCCAGAAACATACTGTCATTTGTATTAATATTGTATTTTTTCATGTTCGGGAGCTTAAAAATACATATAAAAAGTAAAGTACAGATACTCAAAGAATGTACTTGAGTACTGCACTCGAGTGAATGTATTTAGTTACTGTCCATTTGTACGTTCTCAGAGTTAAATTAACATTGATTTTACAATATAAATTGAAGTCCCAGAGATAAAAAGAAATGCCATTAAATGGGAATCCGCAGCCTAATGCATGTGAAACAGGGGGTCCTTGAAATTAAAATGGTTGAGAATCACTGCAAAAGAGCCGTAAAAGTCTTCTCTTATGGGGGTCCCTGGCAAATCTTTTCAAATGGGGGTCCGCAGGCTAATAAGTGTCAATCTGGAGGTCCTTGAGATGAAAAGGTCTTGAGAACCACCGATGTAAAGTAAAACATTCAGATACTCAAAAAATGTACTTGAGTACTGTACTCGAGTGAATGTACCTAGTTACTGTCCACCGCTGTATTTCTTCTAAATATGTGTGTTTGTGTAGCAGTGTGGAAGGTGTGGGCAGATTAGGGATTGGAGGGAGCTGGCTGTTGTTTGCACTGACACGGCCTTGACTGCCGGATCCGTGTCGGCGCGTTTTGGCCGCTCTTCACCGCAGCCTTTATCGACCTTGAAGCGATGAGCGGCACGGTCTCTTGTCTGGAGAACCGGATTCCTCCTCCTCCACTCCCTTTTCAGTCCTCCTCCTCCTCCTCCTCCCTCCCTCCGACAGGGCAGGAGGCGATAGCGTCACCCCTTCTCCTCACCCCCTCAGGCCCTCTCTAGATAATTGCGTCGGCTTGCATGGGAACGCAACGAATGAGCCCCCCCCCCCCCGATTAAAATGCCATTGAAAGAAAGAGCGAGGGAGGGCTTGGATGCGGTGGTGGAGAGGAAGGGCGAAAAGAGATATCGGGAATGCAATATTTTAATTGAGGACATTTACAGGGTGCATCTGCATTTTCCGAGACACCCCGGCTGTGTACGACAATAACACTTCCTCGCCGCGCGACCTCGAGACTCGCACCTGCAGGCATTCCTCCCCCCCCGCCCCCGCCCCCGCCCGCACCGACTGACCTCAATTTGTGGACTTCATAAAAAGGTCGGCGGATATCTTGGCCCCGTGGTCCTGGAGGTAATTACTAATGTTACCGTTTCTCCTCGGGGGAGGGAGACACGCGCTCGCCTCGGCTGGCGCTCTTGTTTGGAGCGCGGCCAGCTATTTCCCGCGGAGTCGGGCCGCATTAACCTCTTGGACACACATCGGGCGGGTTGTAAATTAGCCGCTAATTAGAAGGCGCTCGTCATTCCTCTGGTGCCGCGGCTGGTGAAAAAGACATCAACGGAGGAAGAGAAAAGCACATGGTCGGACGCCAGCGCACGAGAAAATGAGTCACGTCCGGAAGATTTTCAAAGATTGTAAAATGTCAGTATTTTTAGCGGCGCTAGCCGCTCTATAGCTCACAGGTTACAGATTACAGTTTGCAGTCTGTCATAAGATAAAGTTACGCACACGTGTGTGGCGCAGTGGGCAAGTGCCAGCCCATCACCGAGGAGGTTGTGGGTTCGAATCCACCGTGGTGCCGAGCGTCCAGTAGGTCTAAGGCTCTACATCCTCCCGGTGGGGGCTCCTCACTGGCATAAAGACTAAATCGGGGAGAAAAAGCGGTAAAAAGCAGCAACAACAACAAAACAATTTGAAACTATGATTATTTCGTTTTTTTTTTAAGGCTATTTCATGCTGTATTTGGACAGCTGACAGAGACACAGGAAAGGTGTGAGAGAAAAGGGGTCTGACACACAGTACAGGAAGTGGTTCCCAAATGAATTATGCATTTGGCAGTGGACCCCCATCTCCTATTTTCTGCCGGGGACTCCATTGTAGTTGTTATGTAAAGCACTGGTTCTCAAGGTGGAGGCCGGGGACCCCCAGGGGTCCTTGACAGAGTTCCAGGGTGTTCCCAGCTAAATGATAGATTAGGAACCAAATAGACCCTTATGGGTCTGTAACTCTGAGAGTGCACAAGTGGTTCCATTTGTGCACTCTCAGAGTTGTTATATTAAATTAACATTGATTTTACAATATAAATTGAGGTCCCAGAGATTGTCCCAGAGGGTCCGTAGCCTAATGCATGTCAAACAGGGGGTCCTTGAAATTAAAATGGTTGAGAATCACTGCTAAAGAGCCGTAAAAAATCTTCTCTTATGGGGGTCCATGGCAAATCTTTTCAAATTGGGGTCCGCAGGCTAATGAGTGTCAATCTGGAGGTCCTTGAGATGGGAAAAAGTCTTGAGAATCACCGATGTAAAGCAAAACATTCTCAAGATAGTTTTTATACAGCCGACCCAGTAAAGATCCCCCGGTCGGATTCAAACTGAGGTCAGCTGCCAGAAGGACTACTACGCTCTTGCTCGAGCACCCTGGCTTGAGACACGTTCTTGTATTAGTTGCATGCGCCGATTGTGTTTGACTGCAGAGTGGATATGTTATGAATACAAAGGTACTGTTCAATCACTTGTCAGGCCGTTGTTATGCTGTGGATATCGTGTGTTATATAGGGACTGCCTGGATCTGCCTCTTAGCTCTCCGCGTGCTTGAATGTGCGCGCGTTGCACGTGCATATACTTGTGTATACGTCTATGAGCGTGCATTCATTTGTGTTTTTTTACGAGTGCCTCTGCATGCCCACGACCGTAGGGAACCTTTCAGCCAATATGTCCTATAAGCCAGTGGTTCTCAACCTGTGGGTCGGGACTCCCAGGGGGGTCTCCACATGATTTTATGTCGTTTTTATACTATAAAAAACGGTCAAACGCACTGATCTACGTATCTGTGTAACCGAGTCAAACTAAATGTAATGCCTCAACTCCTACAATTCCAAGTGCTTGTCAGGGTAGGGGGTCCCCAGTTCAAATATGAATATTTGGGGGGGTCCCCAGTTCAAACTTGATTATTTTGGGGGGTCGCCAGTTCAAATAAGATAATGTTTGGGGGTCACGGCCTGAAAAAGGCTATTGATAGTCGACTCTGACATGAAAGCAAAATGGCCTGTGGCCATTGTCTGTACATTTGTCAGTATTTTGTCAGTGGCAGGTGCAGGGAGGGGATTCCACACAACATCAAATGGCTGTGTTCACCACTTAAACCTTCTAGTCTTACTAGACTTTGGCCTCTTTTTTTCGTCTACACCGAATCTCTTTGCCAAAAAATAGCAGATCTACAAGTTCTGCTATTTTTGCCGAATGTTCCCCCGCAGAATAGGCATGCAGGGGATCAGGTAGTTTTCATGTTTCATTCAGAATTTGACATTAGCAAAGAAAAACAGAAGCACGGTGGAGTCGTCATCAGCTGTATCATCCTATAGGCATCAAAACAAAAAACAAAAAAATGACATCAGCAGCACAGGGTATTTACATCAGAGTTGTGAAGGCGTCATTTTAGAAGGCACGAGAGGGAAGAACGCATGGATCGTGCAGGAAATGAGAACTAGCAACGAAAAAAAAGAAAAAAAAGACGTAATCAAAAGAAATTGCAGAGCAGTTGTACCTAAGATGATCGAGAGTCATAGCGTTTGGCCGAGTGCCATCAGGCCTCCAGCAGAATATATCCCGGGAGGGAGGAGGGGGGAGAGAGAGAGAGAGAGAGAGAGAGAGAGAGAGAGGGAGAGAGAGAGAGAGAGAGAGAGAGAGAGAGAGATTCCTATCAAGGCCATCTGGTACCAATAACACATCAATAGATGTGAACAGGAACACACAGCAATTTGTTTGCACAGCAGGGGGTTTGGGGCTGGACCCTCCCCCACACACACACACACACACCTTAGTCTATCAGTCTGTCTGTCTATCTCTCTCTCACTCTCGCTCTTCTACACACAAATCCTCTCAGTGAAGACGGCATCTTCTCTCAAGTCTGAGAGTGTGTGTATGCATACGCACATGTTCTGTATGTGCATATACGGTAAGTACGTGTGTGTCTGTGTGAAATGGTAAAGGGCGCATACATATAGCGCCTTTGTCCAAAGCGCTACATACCGCCCTATTTCTATTCTTAGCTCCATCTCGAAAGTCATGGAAAAAATAGTCTATGAACAGGTTGATAAGTACCTTGCCGAAAAAAATCTAATTTACGAATTCCAATCTGGTTTCAGAACAAACCACTCCACTGACACATGCCTTCTCTATTTGAACGACTCTATCAAACAAGATGTCGACAAGGGCAAATATTGCGGCATGGTCATGCTGGACCTCCAGAAGGCTTTTGACACCGTTAATCACCCAATTATGATCAATAAGCTCAAAGCAATAGGCTTTGATGACACGTCGGTGAACTGGATGAGATCCTACCTGGAAGGGAGGGAGCAAGTGGTGGAAGTAAACGGCACCCAGTCCCCTCCCCTCCCAGTGACTTGTGGTGTTCCTCAAGGAAGCATACTAGGACCACTACTGTTCCTGATATATGTGAATGATATGTCCTCAGCTTGCGACTGCAAACTGTTCCTGTTCGCAGATGACTCGGCTCTGCTGGTCTCGGACAGGGACAGGCTGCAGGTTGAGAAAACTCTCAGCACTGAACTCAACAAGATCTGCATCTGGCTCTCCGACAACAAACTCTCATTACACCTGGGTAAAACTGAATCCATCCTCTTTGGGTCCAACCCTAACCTTAGAAAGGCTGAGAGTTTCACGATCAAAGTGGGTGAAAATGTTATCACAAGAAAGGAGGAAATTACCTACCTGGGTTCCATCTTGGAGGCAAACCTCTCAGGTGACAAAAACGCTGAAAAGACGATCAAAAAGGTCCACAAAATAACACGGAGGATGTGGAGGCTTGTTCGTAAAGTCAGTAAGAATACTCTGAAGATTCTTGTAGGGGCCCTCATACAAGGTCATTATGATTATGCATGCACTTCATGGTATCACAACACCTCCAAGGCCCTAAAAACAAGGCTCCAAACATCCCAAAACAAACTTGTAAGGCTACTTCTTGGCCTCAATTTCAAAACCCATCTAACCCATGCCCATTTTGCTAGGCTTGGATGGCTTAGGGTTGAGGACAGAGTACAGCAACTTGCTATGGGCCTGGTCTTCAAGATACACCACAACATTGGGATCCCCCTGTATTTGTCAAAATACTTCCAAAATGTAAATCAAGTCCATGATCATAACACCAGAGGCAGCTCCACAAACCATGTTCAACCCAGATTTGGCACAACAAAGGGAATGAACTCTTTCTCATGCTATTCATCTAAAATGTGGAATGCCCTACCAAAAGGAGTAAAGGAGTGTAAAACCCTACTCACTTTCAAAAATGCCCTAAAGATACACCTTCAGGAGGCTGCAATTCAAAAATGGCCCCTGTCCAAGTCCTAACCTACCCCATGTCCTAACCTAACCTACCCCCCCCCCTCTCTTTCTTTTTGTACATATTTTTCACCCTTCATACTTCATACCAGTAACCTGTAAACTGTTTGTATGACATTCTGTATAGTAGTGTGTATATCTGTCTGTCTCTTATATGTCAACATGATTTGTGTGCATGGGGATCTCATCTTAAACAAGCTACGTGCTTAACTGAGCTATCCAGTTTAGTAGACCTTGTATTGCGAATTTGTACTTCCATGTACTGTTATGTACTGCCATGTACTGTTCTCATGTCTTACTAAATAAAGTACATCAATCAATCAATCAATCAAAAAATAGATTGTGAATTACATTCACCCATTCACACACACACATTCATACGCCGATGGAGGAGGAAACCATGCAAGGCACCAACCTGCTCATCAGCAGCAATTAGGGGTTCAGCGTCTTGCTCAAGGACACTTCGGCACTAACTCTGGGGGAGCCCGGGATCGAACTGGGAACCTCGCGTTTCCCATCCGGCCGCTCTACCGGCCACTCTACCCCTGAGCCACTGCCACCCCTGTATGTGTGCGTGCGTGCGTGCGTGCGTGTGGTTTGTGTGCCTGCGTGTGTGTGTGCATGCCTGCGTGTGTGTGTGTGTGTGTGTGTGCATGCCTACGTGTGTGTGTGTGTGTGTGTGTGTGTGTGTGTGTGTGTGTGTGTGTGTGTGTGTGTGTGTGTGTGTGTGTGTGTGTGTGTGTGTGTGTGTGTGTGTGTGTGTATGTAAATCCTAGCCACTGGGGCCAGCTGGCAGGCTAAGGCCTTTGTACAGACCAGCCTCTCATATATTGTCTGATCAGTTCACAAATAAACATGGCCGTTGGCTGCCCACGATAACAAAAAGGGATGCCCACCCCCTCCCCTCCACCCCTTCCACTGTCTTGCATTGCATTGTGGTACAGCCCGCATGCATGCGCGAAGTTCGCGTGTGCACGCGCGTGCTCGCGTTTGAGCAAACTCCGGCGCCTTGGCACCGAGTTGACGTGCACGCCTCTTGCTGTCGCGTCCTCCATCCCCGTTTTTTTTTTTTAGCTCCACAGCAACTCGTTATGTCCCACAAAAGACAAAACCTTTAGGAAACGATATCAAAACGCTCGGGAGCGAACAAAAAGGCACGGAAGATTCTCCTACAAAGCCCTTTTTAATGGAACGCGCAGCGCACAGATGCAAGCTCGGGAGAGAAATGTGTCTGCCCCGACGCAGCCTACTTTTTCCAGGATGAATGATTCCAGTCGTGACCGGGAGATTCCGACAAAAACAACAACAAGAATTATACCTCCGTCTGAAATGTCCTGAAGGGACCGAAGCCCGGCTCAGTTCGCCGGTATAATAATGCAGTATCTTTAACCACTTAAACCCCATGTGGTTAACCGGATAGTGTCCTTTCTGTTTTCTGTTGTTGTGGGGAAAGCTTTTACTGTTTTCTGTTATTGTGGGGAAAGCTTTTTTTTTAAATAGCCGATCGACAAGCTCACAACGATCGGCTATTTTCTGCAAAAGCCTTCCCTACAATACGGATGCTGGGGTGTAAGTGGTTGCGATTCGATCCAAGAGTGCGGTCTAGCCGACACCAACTCGGGACTCCTGAATCGCTACCCTCCACACTCTCCTATCTAACTCCTCTCTCCTATCAGGGTCTTGAGCTCTACAGTGTTGTCGCGCCACAGTGCATCTACGTAGGTGGTGCTTCTTGCCTTTCCTGGCTTTGCCCTTGGTTGGCTCCCACAGTGTCAGTTTGCTTGCCTCTAGTTCCAGGTGCCTGACTCAGTGCCCAGCCTCATCCTTCTCTCTCTGACTTTGTCTGTGACCCGTGGTAGGTCCCCGTAGAGCTTTTCCATGTCAAGGACCACCAAATTGATATATTGGACCCCCATATGAAAATATGTTGTGCCAGGGACCCCCAGAAGCAAAGATTTGTGTTAAAGTGTTCACTAAAAAAAGTATTCAAAGAGTTTCACTAATGTTCAAGATTTGTTTTTTTAAATAGCAGATCTACAAGCTCATAGCGCGGCACGAAAACTTCACGGGACCTAACTTTGAGAACCAATGCCGTAGAGGACAACATTTCTGGTCCGTCCATGTGACACCAGAGCCATTCGTAGCATTATTGTGTAGACTCTATCCAGGGCCCTTTCCTGTCGTGCTGTGAGGGTCCATGTCTCAGCCCCATACAGCAGTACTGACTCCACTGTGAGGGTCCATGTCTCAGCCCCATACAGCAGTACTGACTCCACTGTGAGGGTCCATGTCTCAGCCCCATACAGCAGTACTGACTCCACTGTGAGGGTCCATGTCTCAGCCCCATACAGCAGTACTGACTGTAGCTACGAACAGCCGCCTCTTGAGGTCTTCTAAGTGTAAGTGGTTAAGAGGTAGGGTAGGTGATATTTTTGGAGCGAGTACCCATTTATCAGCTTCAATTTTATAGTGTTCCAGTTCTAATTTTGTCTGCTCATTTGTGATGTCATCACTTCCAAGTTCACTTGTTTATCCTGGTGTCCTGTGTGAGTTCTCTGTCCTGATTGGATAAATCGGTATCATGACCTGAAAATGCATTTTCTGTTTACTAAAGCGCTGGAGAGACGAGGAGACTCCTGTTTCTGAACAAACACTCTGCATAGCAATGATTACGATCAGAATAGAGCTTTTTAACACTTATTTTAACAAAAAAATATCACTTACCCTTAACTCCAAGAGGGAGTGTACATTTGGTACACTCTCTGAGTTACAACTGGATACATTTACGTGGAGGATTTCACTGTGTAGTGGTCGTGTGTGTGTGTGTGTGTGTGTGTGTGTGTGTGTGTGTGTGTGTGTGTGTGTGTGTGTGTGTGTGTGTGTGCGTGTGCGTGTGTGTTGTGTGAAGTGCATGCTGTGCAGTCTGAAAACATGACCCGCTTTCCCAGGTTTCCCCCGGCCGCATGCACCGACCCCCCTCCGACCCCCCTCCTCCCGAGCACGCTGCTCATTGATAGGGGCACTGGCGGGCTGCGAGGTTCGGACCCCGAGTAGAAACATGACAAAAGACCTTTTGAAACCCCTTGCTCTCGTTTTTAAGTGCTTTACACTTGCTCCCTCTCTCTCACTCTCTCCCACCCGTCTCTCCTTCTCAGATACACTCACTTCCCTCGCATGCCCACCCCTTCCCTCATGCCCACCCTCCTCACTCCCTTTTTCTCCCCTTCTCTCTCTCTCTCTCTCTTTTTTCCCTTTCCAGGAGAAATAATAGCGGAGGCCCTGGTTGTGTAAAATCCCTCCTCGCGGACCCTGGGAGCTACTTTGTCTTAATTACCGCAGGAGGAGCGAGCCGCCCCAGAAGCAATCATCTTTGTTTGCTAAAACAGCCGTTATCTGCCTGGCTGAGGCCCATAAATAAAACATGGCCGAGATTACAATGTCATGTTCCTCAGGACTCTCCGTGCCAGACCCCGGCTAGCGGTCGCAGCGCACAACAACACAAGCAAAACAACAAGGCTCCTCCTAGTGCTGGAGGAGAGGAGAGGAGAGGAGAGGAGAGGAGAGGAGAGGAGAGGAGAGGAGAGGAGAGGAGAGGAGAGGAGAGGAGAGGAGAGGAGAGGAGCGGAGCGGCTTGGAGAGGGATGGGATGGATGGGGAGAGGAGTTGAGGGGAGAGAAAAGGAAAGGAGGGGGAGGAGAGAGGGCAGGGGAGGGGAGTTGAGAGGAGAGGAGGAGAGAGGGCAGGAGAGGAGAGGAGAGGAGAGGAGAGGAGAGGAGAGGAGAGGAGAGGAGAGGAGAGGAGAGGAGAAGATAGGGGAGGGGGGAGAGGAGAGCAAAAGGATGAAGCCACGCAGTCGAGGAAAGCGACATCATTCCCATTCTGTCGCTCTTTCTTTCTTTCTCTCTCTCTGTCTCCTCCCTACTTTCTATCCATGTCTCTCTCTCTCTCTCTCTGTGTCACCTCCATCCCTCTATCCCTCCATCCTAACCCCTCCTCCTCCTCCTCCTCCTTCTGGCTCTCGTGGTTATCTGTGATGTGTGGCGGAGGCAGGCCTGTCATGCCTGACTGATCTAGCGGCGAGCCCGGTCACCAGCGCAGCCCCCCCCACCCCCCCCCCCCCTCTTCCTTCAGCCGATGTAAATAACCTCTCGCGCTGGTTCAAGGTGGGATGCCACTCCACAGACCATTTGTTTATTTTATTACCACCAAGGGGGCGGGGGGCGGGGGGAGCGGGGAGCGATGTAGTAGGGGATGGGGAGATGAGGGGGGACGGGGGGGGGGGGGGGGGCGGGGGGGGTGGGGGGGGGCGGGGGGGGGGCGGGGAGGAGGTACCGAGCAGGTGGGGAAAGACCAAGGGAGAGGAGAGGAGAAAAGGAGAGGAGTGAGAGCGAGAATAGGGCAAGAGATATAGAGAGTGCACTGGATTCATTAAAGATGTGCATGAAAGATGGGTAGAGAGAGAGAGAGAGAGAGGAGAGAGAGAGAGAGAGAGAGAGAGAGAGAGAGAGAGAGAGAGAAGGAGAGAGAGAGAGAGAGAGAGAGAGAGAGAGAGAGAGAGAGAGAGAGACGGTGAGAGACGGTGAGAAGTGGCATCGCCCGGGGTGATGATATAGTGGGTGATGATACAGGATGATACAGGGTCATGATACAGGGTGATACTGTGATGATACTGGGTGATACAGGGTGGTGATACAGGGTGATCATCGGGTCATCGTGAATTCATGAATCCCTACAGTGTCATCATATCGTCATGGATCTAAATTTGACCCATTCAGATATTTCCCTAAACGATTTAAGCTAGTCTTTCAATACATGTCTGTCCTGAATAAGCACATGCAGTGGGATCAGAGTCTTGCGCTGGTTAGCATGTACCATAGCTCACCTTACCTTAGTCTACTTACTGGTGTAATATTCACATACCACACACAAGAGCACAGGTGGTCAAAGTGAAGCCTTGAATCGTTTTGGTTTTTGCAAAAGCCATTCCAAAGCCAATAATTTGATAATTTGATCAAATTATCAGCTCAGGAATGTGTGTATTTGATAGAAAATAGGCCTAAGTACTGTACTTTTTTTAGCAAGCTTTAAGCCTATCAGTTTAACCACTAGCTATTTGAAAAAAGTTTACAATTTTTTGGGAAAAACATTTTTGACAAATTTGGAATGATCTTGAATTTCGAAAAAACGCATCTTCTCTTATGGGGTCCCTGGCACAACATCTTTTCGGGACCCGTGATTAAATACATATCAATTTGGTGTTCCGGGACGTGGAAAACTTTGGGAACTGGTATAAGGACTGGAAGGTGTGTTGAGAGTGTTGGGAAAGAGATGTACTAAAATGCACTCTGTACGGCTGTGTTTGTATAATCATGTGTGGCTGGTGTGAAATAGAGGCCATAAAATGACACATCAGGGGTAGAATCCAGGAACAAGAAAAGATAATGAGGCTGATACTGTCCCCCCATATCTCTCTCTCTCTCTCTCTCTCTCTCTCTCTCTCTCTCTCTCTCTCTCTCTCTCTCTCTCTCTCTCTCTCACTGCCTTTTAATGTAAGCAGATTCCCAATCACACGCAATGAATCCAATCAAGGGGGGGGGGCATACAAACTAGGGCACTTTTCACAATGACTGCTGCAGGCTAGGAGATTAGAGGACGGAGAGAGAGAGTGCGAGTGTGAGAGAGAGCGAGAGAGAGAGAGAGAGAGAGAGAGAGAGAGAGAGAGAGAGAGAGAGAGTCGCCCCGATCAAGGAGAAGGAGAGGCGTTTCACCGAGAGCTGCTGTGAAATCACAGATGCGTTCGCCACTTTTGCCACGTTTTGTCTTACGCTACCACCCCCACCCTCAACCCCACCCACACCCACACCCACACCCACACCCACACATACACGCACGCACGCACGCACGCACGCACACACACACACACCACCCACCTCCCATACTTTTTCCCCCCTGTTTTCTATTCTGTTCTCTTCTTCTGTTTTTGGTACCATATGGACCAGATAGGACAGAGGTGTGTGTGTATGTGTGTGCATGTGCGTGTGTGTGTGTGCATGTGTGTGTGTGCGTGGCCCATGTGCGTGCGTACATGCGTGCTCGCAAGTGCGTGCGTATCGCTTGCACAATCTGCACGTGTGTGTCTGTGTGTGTGTGTGTGTGTGTGTGTGTGTGTGTGCGTGCGGGGTGGCTATGAACAGGAAGAGGAAAAAAAAACGTAGTTTTTGGCGGTGACAAAAACAATCCCGCCCCTCCCACCCGCCTCCCTTCAACCCGCCGACGCCACCGCCGCCATCACCACCAGCCGACGCCTGGCGACTCCTCGAACGTGCCCCCCCCCACCCTCCCCCACCCCATTTCCAAAGCTTAACTTCATTGTCTCAAGCCCCCCTACGCCCCTCCGCGCTGAACCCCCCCCCTCTCTCTCTCTCTTTCTACCACGCTTTCATCTTAAGACAAAGATGTATGTAAATCTGCCGGGGCCGGGGCGTTAATGCGGTGGCGCCGCGTGAGCAATAGCATCCCCTAAATCGCGGCATTGTTGTTGAAAATGACAAGGCAGGCCCCGTTAATCCCACAATGCGATCAGCCAAATGTGTCATAATGCCGCGTGTAGGCAGCCGCATCTGAATATCAAAAAGGCAAACGGGCGCACACCTCTTATGTACGCGCTCGGTGCACTCCTCTCTCTCTCTCTCTCTGTGTTTCTCCTTCTTTATCTCCCTCTCCATCTCTTTCTTTCTCACTCGCTCGCTCGTTTATTTTAATTTTTTTCCAAGAACTTGCATCCGCTTGTCACTTGGCTTTGAGGGAAGAGGGAATAAAAGCGACGCGGCGAGGACGGCACACAGTCTTGAGCTTCGACCGTTAAGCGAGCGCAAAAAAAAAATCTCCATGTTTTATTTATCGGTTGTGTGTTTCCACGCAAAATGTGGGGGGGAATAAAAAGCCTTGATTCCCTGGGACAGAGATGAAAAAATGTACCGTCGGCTGTAATCGTCTCGGCGGCTGTAATTGTGCGAGGCGTCACAACAATCGATTTAGCTTTGTTTACGGCTCGTCTTTTCCCCTCCGAAAATACGACAAAATTGAGGCATTGTGATGCAACAATATCACAAACAGACAGAAGACAAAGGGACACATCAAGTCTCAAAATCTAGTCATCTCGTCGCATAAAAAAAAAAACACGCTTATTTGAAACCTTCTTTGAGGGGTCGGGGATGTCGTTCTGTCCTACACAAAGGGTTCCCAAACGTGTCCATGCCAAGGACCACCAATAGGGACCATAGCCTCTGGCTGAGGCCCCTCTATTACCAAATGGCTTTTAAAAAAAAGAAAATCTTCTATTTCTTTTTTCTTTCTTTTTTATATATTTTTGTACATGTTTAATGACAATGCCCCCAAATAGTGAATTGCCAGGTAGAAAGTGGTTGAACTGGAACAATAATGTTTAGATTATATCTATTTATTTTATTTAAATGTATCTCCCCTTTTGGCTATTCAAAAATATCTGATATTTTCCGAAAAAATGAATACCAGTAATTGTTGTAGTGGAGTAACAAGTACAACATTTGTCTCTGAGATGTAATGGAGTAAAAGTATGAACCACCACTACGTAGTATCATCTCATATAACGCAGGAGAACTCCCAGGATTAGGCCCCATTTCCTGAGGAACTCGACGGAGCTGGATGAAGTGAAGTGCGACCCGGGGGACCGGGAACGCGGCGGGCCCACACAGCACAGCTATACGGCACATAGCGGAGCGACGACAGCGGCGGCGCGCGGCGGCGCGCGGCGGCACATTTGGCAATAGCCATGAAACAGGCATGCCAATCAATTGGACAGGGACAAGGCCGCTGAATGATAATGTTAATAATTACCAGTCAAGCCGAGAGACCGCTCTCTGATTTGCCGTGAAGCCCCTCATTCAGACGCCCTCCGCCGAGACCCCGGGTTTCCCCCGGTCCGTAATTAAAGTGCAAGGCCCCTGCTTTCCTCTCTCTCTCTCTCTCTCTCTCTCTCTCTCTCTCTCTTTCTTGTTCACCGCCACCTCCCCTCACCTCTCCCCCCGCCCCACCTGCAGTGTAAGTGTACTGACACGGTGACATCGGTGACACACACCACCCCCCTCCGGCAGCCCGACTACGTGCCACTCCCCCCCCCCCCCCCCCCCACACACACACACACACACACCCCTTCTCGCTCTTCCTCTCTTATTCTCCCCACTGTTTCCCTCTCAATGTTTCCCCTTATCGCTTACTCCCCCCCCCCCCCTCCCGCTCCCCAGCCATGCTTTCAATCCTCCGGTGAGCGGTGCACCACCCGCACGACCCCACCCCGATGATGCATGCATGCCTCTGCCACCTCTCTGTCTGAGAGAGAGTGAGAGAGAGAGAGAGAGAGAGAGAGAGAGAGAGAGAGAGAGAGAGAGAGAGAGAGAGAGAGAGAGAGAGAGAGAGCCCTACGGGGGGATTTTGTCAGGGAGAATAGCCTCGTTGATCTTGAAGGCTTAAGACCCTACTGTACCTGTCAACAGTGTTGCTCCGGCGCTGACGACCGAGGACGGGGGGGGGGAGGTGGGCTTAAGTCATTTGAAGTTGAGCTTTTTTTTATTATTATTATTTTTGTATTTTAATGAGGGGGGGGGGGGGGGCATACTGCGTTGACAGCCAGTCGGGGTGGGGGGAGTGTAGGTGGGGGTTGAAGGGGCTCGAAATAATTCCTGTACCTACCTATACCAAATAACCCAGAGGTGTCTGTCTCTTGACTTAATCCTCCGCCGGCGCACCTCGCTACATACAGCCAAGCACTTCTTATATGGTGTGAAATGGAAACAGTGGTGGAAAAAGTATAAAGAGTTTTACTTAAGTAAAAGTATCAATACTGCAATGTAGAAGTACTCTGTTACAAGTAAAAGTCCCGAATTCATAATTTACTTGAGTAAAAGTACAAAAGTATTGGTATCAAAATGTACTTACAGTGCCAAAAGTAAAAGTACTAAAATATTTGAAAATAGCCGATCTACAAGCTCACAACGTGTCGCATCGCGACGCGTTGTGAGCTTGTAGATCGGCTATTTTCAAATAGCCTATGTATAAAATAGGGCTAAAGTGGTTAATGTTTGTTTCATAATATCATAATTTGTATCTGAAAAGTAATTAGTAACTAAAGTGTTCAAGAAATTGTAGTGGAGTAAAAGTACAACATTTGCCTCTGAGAAGTAGTGGAGTAGAAGTAAAAGTATTGGACACTGAAAATAAAGTAAAGTACAAATACCTCAAAATTGTACTGAAGTACAGTACTTAAGTAAATGTACTTAGTTAATTTCCACCACTGAATGGAAATAATAGAACAGACAAGAAAACCTCCAGGTGCGAGGGGGGGGTGGATGTTTTTCATCAGATGAACAAACGGCGGGCCTTCAGGGCAAGGCCTCAGTGAATCCAGAACTCATCGAACCGTCGTCTTTCTTCCATGTACGTTTTGTGCTTAAGTAGGTGCTTAAAAATGCCTTATTTTATGATTATCCTTACATAGGGATGAATATTTTTACTAGTATTTTCTGGTAACCGCCTTCCATTCCGACATCCCACTACTCCGACTACGTGGCTTCCGCGTGCGGTTAGGGTTAGGGTTAGGTATAGGGTTAGTAACCGTCGGAAAGGCGACATGTCGGAAAGCCGACATGTAACCGTATTTTCTCAGTGTTGACGTATACAGCAAACTGCATGTTTTAAGTGATTAACCATTCACTCTCCTGCAGTCCTTATAGCTGCCCTTGAGGACCGTATTGTGTATCGCAGTATAGGCTACTGGCTGGGCTGTTATGTATCCATGAATTGGACTGGACGCGGTAGCCCTGCCTTGAACTCAGCTGTTGCTTCAAAACCCACCCTCCCTCTCTCCCTTTTTATTTGGTGAAATAGGAGCGTTATTTCACAGTGAACACATCCGCACCCAAAAAAAAGGAGGGAGGGGAAGGGAAAAAAAATCAGATTCTATAATTCATAATCTCCGTCTTTATTTTTAAGGCTTTAGTCCTTTCTCAATCCTCATCACATTTATTTTTGCCTCTGATTCTCTCTCATTACTCTCTCTCTCTCTCTCTCTCTCTCTCTCTCTCTCTCTCTCTCTTCACTGGGGATAATCCCTCCTGTGGGGTACTTCAAAGTGCAGGCCAGCCAGGGATAGGCTTAATTACCCGTTTGCCTTGAAACTCAAGCCAAATCACAACTCGCCCCACTCTCTGTCCGACTCCTCACTCTTGTCTCCTCATGACTAATTGTGGGTCTGGATTTTTTATTTTTTTTCCCCCACTCTGCCAAGGAAATAGAGAGAGGCAAATTAAATCAAACTAAGAGAGGGAAGAGTGAGTGAGAGAGAGAGAGAGAGAGAGAGAGAGAGAGAAAAAGTGAAAGACTCACACGGGTGACTGCATAGTTAATGACCCGTTCTGTGTGTGTATTGATTTGCCTCCCCGCATTCACTCTTTGAAGAGCGTGAATTGCAGCAAACTGCAAAACATTGTCTTATGAATTTATGTCCGTCGTGCACAGGAAATTATCGCTTTGGCTTCTTTTGATTCAAAGTCTCATTTTATTACTTCATTTTAAAATCTGCCTTCCCCCCTTTTCTCAACAGCCACACACAAACAGCAAACTAATGACAGGAACGTTGCTCGGATTCTCTCTTGAGTCCGTTTTAATTGTATTTATCCTGTCGTTATCAGTTTTCCTTATTGAAAATAATTAATAGAATTCAGCCACACGATCGCTGGTGAGGTTCTGCTTTTTTTGTTTTTTGTTTTCCGCGGCCAAATTGTTTTTTAACAAATCCACAGTCATCTTACATCACTTTATGATAATATTTGTTGCTGTCAGGTAGAAATCTTGTATATTTCATTATTTGTATTTTAAAGTTTTTATACACAGTCTTATGATAGTATCACGCAAAATCGCAGACAAAAGATGCGGGAATTAATCTGCTAGTGTACATGGTTAAAAATCCCATCCACTGTCCTTTTACATTACTGTAAGAGAATATCCACATAGTAGGTCTCATAATAGGACTTTTTCATGGCAGCCATATTGACATAAATAGTTGTGTAATGTTGCTTCCTTCACAGGTGTTACAAATTATACTAATTAAGGCTGATATTCTGCATGTTGGCTCACTGGAAAGACTCTGCTACTCTAAATGGACCAGAGCCTTTATTAGTATCATTGATAACACCTGTTAAGGAAGTAACTTTACACAGCTATTCATGTCAATATACTGTAGCGAGAGTACACTGCAATCAGTACAGTAGGTGAAAAAGTTACAATTATGGAGAGGCGACGGTCATTGAAACTAGTTTTGCTGTGTGTGCACAAGTAGCCCATGTGTTGCAATATTTAGAGCAAAATCAGACCAGCAGCAGGAGATGGGAGCAGACTTCTAGGCCAGAGAGAGAAACCCGGTGTGGGTTGGTATATTTTTGTATCTATGTCCCCTCACATGCCCCATAGATCTAGGGACAACCTTTCATTTCTACAGTACATACTGTACTGTACTGTGGAAATGTGTGTGTGTGTGTGTGTGTGTGTGTGTGTGTGTGTGTGTGTGTGTGTGTGTGTGTGTGTGTGTGTGTGCGCGCGTGCGTGTGCGTGTGCATGTGCATGTGTGTGACACCCACGCCACCAAATATATTTGGCATGTACTGTACATACAACCGTAACTGTATGTGTGTACGCATGCATGTCACCCAATGTTGTCAGACCTATTCCAAAATGTATATCCAGGTCTGTATGTGTGTGTGTGTGTGTGTGCGTGTGCGTGTGCGTGTGCGTGTGTGTGTGTGTGCGTGTGCGTGTGCGTGTTTGTGCGTGTGTGTGTGTGTGTGTGTGTGTGTGTGTGTGTGTGTGTGTGTGTGTGTGTGTGTATGTGTTTCAAACTGACACCAGTTGTATATCCCGTGGATACTCTTTGTTTCTTTTTTGTCTCGTGCAGGTGTGTAAGGTGTGTAAAGCCTGACCGAAAATAGCCAATATACAAGCTCACCGGTGTGTCTCGCAGGCAGCGCGACACGTTGTGAGCTCACACATAATATTCAACACAAATAAAGAGAGGTAGACATTGGGGGGGTGTCTGAATGTCATGTTTACTGTAACCAACCAACGGCGATCGGCCTCGCGCCTCGGGCCGCGCCTCAGTGACATCATCATAGACAACACAAGCCGCAGCCTATGAGAGAGTCAGTTCATGTATTTTTAAATAAAGTGACATCACAAACAGCATAACATCCCTACTCGAAAAAACAAAAAAAAGGCGTCAGCCCCAGCCCCCCAACCGCCCACCAATCAATCCCTTACCCCTTCGCCCCCCCCCCTTTTCACGTTGTATTCCAACATCATAACATATCAAAAATTACAGATTTTCTTCACCTTTGTCCCAACCCTGTAGCTGTTGTTCTATTTTATTTTAGATTTTTTTATTCTTTATTTTTATTTTTAAGTACAAACATGAAAAAACGGAAAGAAAATGTTTCATTATGGAATGTCAAACTGAGAGTGGAACAGCAGCAAAGCACTTTTTTCTGTTTTGTTTTGTTATTATTTTTATTTTTTTTGCAATTCAGTTCAGGACTTGAACCAATTCCGACCAAAAGTCAACTCTCCCCGGCAAGAGGGGCGACAAAGAAAGCATCTTCCAGCAGAAACCCTCAACGGCAGGAGAAGGGGGTGGGGGGGGGGGGGGGGGGGGAACGTCGGTAAGTCCCAAGGCGCCGGATAAGAACGCGGGGAGAGAAGGTGAGGAGGGGGAGGGGGGAACGTTTCATTAAGAACGTGCGTTCACAATTAAAAGCACACCGTCGTCAGCATATACAGTAGCGCCCCGCCCTGCTCGGCTTGTCTGTGGTTTGTCTGCATTTAGCCCAGGGAGTACAAACCGTACCGCAGAAGGAAAACAAGCTCTTGGCATCTTTTCAAAGCACCAACATTTCTTTTCTTTTTCTTTTTTTATTACGGGAACTCCAAGAGAGAAAAGACAGGATAAGGATTATTCTGTTTTGCTGAGCAATGTTCAGGTTGTAGATATAACGTGAACTACATGGCCCCCAGCACTGCCTTGATTCATATTTGTGTCCTTATGATTGTGGTCAGTTTCAGTAGCACTATAACTGCCTGTAAATGTGGTGTACTCCTGACAATGCCTAAAACCAAAAAAATAGGTCTTAGTCTTTATTTCCTTGTTCTATTTCAGTAGAAACCGCTTGCTTATAAGTGTCCTTTCCTTCCCATGCTTGACCTGGTCCCCGTTTTCGTCAAATTCGCAAGCATGACGGACGCAGGAAACAAAACAACTAATAATAATGAGACAAGCACAAGGTGGAGAATTGTAACGGCTTGTATTTGTGCTCTGTGCTAATGTCAAGAAACATTAGCGGTGGGAGGGGGGTAGGCATGTGCCTGAAAACTGACATGGAGGTCACAAAGATCAAGGGTTAAACAGGACCCCCCTCACACTTAGGGGAGTCTCTGCCAGTGCCAGGTGGAAATTCCGAAGAGAAAAATAAAATAAACTGTAAGATAGGGCAATCATTAAAAAAAAAAAAAAACTATTTACAATCAACTTAAGCGTAAACAAAACATTGTCTGGCATTTGTGTCGCTAAAAGGCCGTCAGGCCATCCGTTTTGACCTCTACTGTACAATGCAATTCATTTCAATTTCAATGATACAAATTATTCAGGTTAATTTTCTGTCTGGCAGCCTGTGAGTTTTATCTTAGCATTGGACTGGAATGAAGTCTCCCTTCCCCCTGATATAAGAGCATAATGTCATCCGGGAGAGGTTTACGTTATCTTCCCTATTCACAATGGATGCATACAAGTTAAACAGAAAAAAATATAACAAAAGACAAGCTTTGTTAGGAAAGACAGCAAGTGCCTACACATGTATTTCAAACCATCCATGAAGAATAATCCATTCCAG
>NC_139957.1:6209219-6211719 GCF_963454915.1 Gymnoscopelus microlampas
AAAAGAGTATCCAGCTACCCCATTTTGTAATTTTCATTTTTTTTTCTCTTTTTTTTTTTGAAAGTCAAAGTGTGGTGCAGGGTGCGGAAATGGGGGCGCGGGGAAGGGGGCGGGGGCGGGGGCGGGGGGGGGGGACCTGGCTTAGCTTCTCTCGGCTTGTTCAATTTTGACCTCATTGGTCATCAAATGTTCGCCGTGCCACTTTTTCATATGTTTCTCCAGAGTGCTGTACACGCTGAAGGGCATTTGGCAAATGTCACAGCGGTAGACCTCCTTACCGAGCTGGCCGTGCGTCTTCATGTGGCGCGTGAGCTTGGAGCTCTGGGCGCAGGCGTAGTTGCACAGCTCGCACTTGTACGGCCGCTCGCCGGTGTGGCTGCGCCGGTGCACCGTCAGGTTGCTGCAGTTCTTGAACACCTTGCCGCAGTACTCGCACGTGTCACTCCGCCGGCTCTCCTTGGAGCCGGGCCGGCCCGGCCCGCCCAGGTGGGGCGTGCTGCCCCCGCTGGCGGTCCCGCTGCGGCCGGAGAGGCCTCCGTCGAGCAGGTCCCCCGGCGGCGTGGAGAAGCGCAGGCTGCCGTTCTCGGACGAGTGCTCCGAGGAGGTGGCGAAGGGCGATTGTCTCGAGTCGGTGAAGCCCAGGAAGGGGTCTTTGATGAAGTGGCGCGAGGCGGCGTAGCCCACCAGCCACTGGGAGTAGACGTTCTCGGAGGGAATGAGCGGCGCCGGAGGGATGTCCAGGTCCTTCTCGATCTTGATCCTCTTGTTGGAGGAGTTGGACAGGCTGGGGCTGGTGATGGGGGTGGGCTTACGGTTGAACAGGCCTGAGAAAGAGTCGCCGGAGCCACAGTTCCTGCCGTTGATGGTGGTCCTCTCTTCCTGCTGGTGGTTGTCCATCTCCCCGGCCACCGAGTCGTCATCGCCGGTGTCCCGCTGTCCCTCCGAACCCCTCTTGGTGAAGGGCATGCGTTTACGATTGTCGACGATCAAGTTATTGTACTGCTGTATGGAGCTGAGCCCCACGCCCACGTCCACCATCTTCCCCAGGGTGTGCGACGGCTTCTCCTCTATCGAAGGCTTGTTGGCGCCGTTCTCGCGGTTGCGGTAGAACTCGGACTCCATGCTGAAGTTGGACTCCGGCCGGCTCTCGTTCTCGAGCTCCTCCTCCTCTTCCTCCTCCTCCTCCTCCTCGTTCCCCTCCCCTTGGAAGTCGCCGTCGCGGTTCTTCATGCCCTCGCCTGTCACGTCGCTGGTGCCCGGCTCCGGCGAGCTGGTGGTGGAGAGCCCGTCGTCGGAGCGCCCGGTCAGGGAGCCGACCTTGTGCATGTGCGTCTTCATGTGGCGCTTCAGCTTGCTGGCCTGGGAGCAGGCGTGGTCACACAGCTGGCACTTGTAGGGCTTCTCCCCGGTGTGGCTGCGCCGGTGCACCACCAGGTTGCTCTGGAACTTGAAGCTCTTGCCACAGAACTCGCACGACTTGACCTTCAGCGTCTGCGGCGGCGTGGTGCTGTTTGGCGGCATGGGCGGCAGGGGAGGGGTGCTCAGAAAGGGCGACTTGGGCCCCGGCTGGAAGGGGTTGGGGTTGAGCAGTCGGTGCATAGGGTTGGCCCTGCTGGGCGAGAGCGGGGGCGTGGCACTGTTATTGTTGCCCGCTAGCTCGCGCAGCCGCCGGGAGAAGTCCATGGACTGGGACTCCATGGCCATGGGGGTCAGGCGCATCACCCTCTCGAAGGCACTGGGGTGCTGGGAGATGAGGCCCATTTCCTCGGCGCTAAGGCGTTCCAGGCGATGGGGGTCCAGGTGGTGGCGGGGCGGCGGGCTGACGAAGGGAGGCGTGTTGGGGAGGCGGTTCTCCACGAAGCCCGGCGGAGGCTCCCGGAGCAGGGGCCCCGTCATCCTCAGCAGGTGGAAAGGGTTGTTGTCTCCCAGGAAGTTGGCGAGCGGCGACTGCGGGATGGACTCGGAGCCCATGGGCGGCGGGATGGTGATGCGCGGCGTGAGGCCCGCGCCGGAGGGGTTGGAATCCAGGTAGATGCGGATGCCGTGGGTGTTCTGCGCGTGCTGGAGGAGGAACCACGCGCTGGGGAAGGGCTGCTTACACGTGGTGCAGATGTAGCTGTTAGGCTCATCCCTGCCCCCTGCAACACAGCAAAGACACACACACACACACACACAACATACATGTGTTAAAGTCGCTTACACCAAGCTTTGTCTAGGAAGAAAGCAAAAAAAAAACATTTGATCTAATTCAAAATGTAATTGTAATTGCCAGTAACAATTGCTTTTCACAGCGTGCAAAACATTCACTTTTTGCATGTGTGTGTTAACTTTTCACGGCGGAGAAGGCTTGAGATTATGTGATAACAGCTTGCACTTCATATTTTGCCTAATACTCCCAGTAGCTGGAACGACCGAGCGCCTCATGTTGTCAAGCAAACGGCACGTACTTATCACGCTTTTGACAAGTGCATTTCCACAGTCACGCTGGAATTGGCCCTCA
>NC_139957.1:6221719-6224219 GCF_963454915.1 Gymnoscopelus microlampas
TTGCTAGGTGTAAATGAGGCGTAGGAATCCGTCCAGCAGCTGTTTTTCTGGCGAGCCCTGTCTGACAAGACACGCGTCCCTAAAGCTGGACGGGACCGGGTCCTGAGCTGCCTGCTGGACACGGAGACGGAGACAACATCTGCTACTCACGGGGCTCCCCGTCAGGGGCCCCTCCATCAGGGGCCCCCCCCCAGAGCCTCTGCTTGGTCAGCACCACGCTCAGGAGAGAGAGAGGGAGAGAGAGAGAGAGAGAGAGAGAGAGGGGGGGGGGGGGGCACTTAAAGGACAGCAGGATTATACTGTGCTTTTGGGGGATTCTGGAGATTTGGATGGAGCCTCGCTTTCTGTTGTCAGTCTGCCTGTCTGCGTATGTGTGTGTGTGTGTGTGTGTGTGTGTGTGTGTGTGTGTGTGTGTGTGTGTGTGTGTGTGTGTGTGTGTGTGTGTGTGTGTGTGTGTGTGTGTGTGTGTGTGTGTGTGTGTGTGTGCGCGTACGTGCGCGCATGTGAATGAGTCCACGTATACACGTTCCTGCAAAGTCCCGTCCTCTGTTGTTATTATTATTATTTATTTCTTTGTTTGTTTGTTTTTGGCTTGGAATGAAGTGGTCTGAGTGTGCGGCTTAATATCCTCCTCACCAAGGCCTTTTATGAATTGCCTTTAAACGCTCGCCACCCCGGAATATAAAAAAAAGAAAAACGCAGGACCACACAGGCGCTTTAATTAAAATAATTTAAATAGAAAAAGAACTATAAAGACTCTAAGGAAATGAAAACCATGCACTCCACTGCGTTCCGTGCTCCTGGCGTCACTGCTGCCAATAGTGGACAGTGACTTTTACTTGAGTACTATGATATTTTGTATTTTGGACACTTTTCATACATGACAAATAAAGTAGTTTACTCCACTACATTTCTAGGGGAAAATCTTCTATCTTCTAAGGGAAAAAGTACATAAAGAAATTGATTGTAATCACTTAAGCCCTATTTCACACATAATGAAATTAGCGGATGTACAAGTAGATCGGCAAATTTCACTATTATCAATATTTTCTGTTCTGTTTTCTGACATTTGTACTTTTGAATACTTAAGTACTTTTTAAAAGCATGTACTTTTGAACACTTATAAGTATTCATAAAAGCAAGTACGCCAGTGCTTTAACTCAAGTACACATTCACTTGTAGCTGAGTACTAATTTGACCAGGAGTATCCATACTTTGACTCAAGTACTGGGGCTGAGTACTTTTGTCCACCAACTGGCTCCTATCAGCATGAAACCCCATCCCTCCCCAGCCGTCACAGCAGCCTTCTGTCCTCCCAACAAGAAAAAACACGGTGGCTCACTTCTGCAGTTAGTAAACTCTCGCTCCCGCTCCCAAAGCCCCAGACTAAATTCCTCCTAGGAAAAATGAGTCATCTCGGGAGCGAAAACCGGCCGCAGATGCTCTTGGCCGCGGACCAACGGCGCGCTTTCACACAACAGGCAAACCCCAAACACTCCTAAACGCTCGTCTAAGAGGCCCTCGCTACCGCCCGCTGCCACGCTGGTGTTGCTTTTTGTAGGCCGCCGGTTGTCAACGTGGGGGTCCCTTGAGGGGGTTCCAGGGGGTCCCCGGCTAAATGGCTGATATAGGTTACCAAACAGAACCCTTGACTAATGCTCAGGATAATATGGTACAATTTTTGTCTATTCACTCTGTGAGGGCTGTGGACAGTTCAGAAACCTGCCTACCAGTGACATCATCGATGGGGAATACGAGCAAATAGAAACGGCAGGCTTTCTATTCCTGTCAAGTTATTATGCTATAATAGAAGCCATTTAAAATAAATAAATAGGTGAAAAAACCTGCTCAATGATGTCACTGGTAGGCGGGTTTCTGAAGTACCATATCATAGGACCAATTATATGAACATAGGTTGAAAATGGGTGAAGTCGTCCTTTAATATATATTAGTGAATGAATCGTTTTGACCACTTTAACCCTATACAAATCGGCTATTTGATAGTAGCCAGTCTACAAGCTTGTAGGTCTGCGATTTTCAAAACAAACCTCAACAAATCTCGTCCGAAATCTGTACAGATGTCCGCGACAAATTAATTTAACAGTGAGGATTTTATGGGGCAGATTGGGGTCCCAGAGATAGAGATCGTATCAAATGGGGGACCGTGGCTGATTTCACGTTCTCCTCTCTCTCTCTCTCTCTCTCTCTCTCTCTCTCTCTCTCTCTCTCTCTCTCTCTCTCTCTCTCTCTCTCTCTCTCTCTCTCTCTCTCTCTCTCTCTCTCTCCTCTCTCTCTCTCTCTCTCTCTCTCTCTCTCTCTCTCTCTCCTCCTGCTCTCCACTAGCTTACCTCGTGGAAGATACATGACATTCTTGCGTCCCAGGGCGCGCTGAACTTTACTGTCACCCATCTCCCTGCGTGTTACTAGGCCAACAAAGGATTAGCGTGTGTGTGTGTGTGTGTGTGTGTGTGTGTGTGTGTGTGTGTGTGTGTGTGTGTGT
>NC_139957.1:6226719-6229219 GCF_963454915.1 Gymnoscopelus microlampas
AGTGCGTTTTCAATGGATGGAATGGTTAGTAGACTGTATACGCCTTCTTCCAAAAAAATCTGCACTATAACACGGTAGAACACACCACTGAGTTGCATTGAATGCTTTTTTTATTTTATTCAAAAACAAAACAAAGTTTGCAGGGCAATGCTCACAACAAGAATCTAAAATGAAAGCGCTTACAAATAAAATGTACAAAAAGGACAACAGGAATACAATTAGGTGGACTAGAAAACAACTGGCCCAGGCACCCCTCGACATAATCCCCCCTATACCCTCTACCCCCAACTCCACCACCTGAAATACCCCCCCACTCCCACAACCCCCATTCCCCCCAACCAGCACACTACACCCCCCAAACCCTAATGCCCTACAACTCCCCTAACTCATACAACTGGATCATCAACCTTGTGTCCAGTGTGGATAGTGGAATAGTATGTAAGATCATTGAATGTCTTAAAGAGCCTATAAGCAAGGAGGAAAGACGGATGCCTTGACCCTAGAATCACCAAAGCCAGGGAGGAGATGAGAGCAGCACACAGGGGCTTTGTCGCTGACCAAAAAGGAGAGGGTCTGAGGGAGGAATATAAGATCCTGAACCGTCTTAGACCCATCTTAGACCCTGTACTGAGAAACTCGCAGAACGGCTTCCGCCCATGAGCGAACAGCAGACGGGCAAATACTGGTGCTGGGGAGGATACTGGAAGGAGTAGGAGATGAATCTTTCAGTGGTGATCACCTTCATGACTTCCAAAAGGCTTTTGGCACCATCCACCGGGGGAAACTGATGAACATTCTCCAGGCCTACAGAGTTCCTGAGAAGATGGTTCAGATGATGGAGACACGCTACTTGAGGCAGTCCAGGCAGTGCCTCAGTCCAGGACTTGAGGCAGTCCTTCAAATAACCTGGGCCTGGACTGCTTCAATGGAGCAGGACCTGAAGGTCCGGGGGGCACTTGACTGGAATGCCTTGCATGGGATGAGGAGAGTGTGGAAATCAAGTTGGAAGTCCCAAGTTGGTGTTGGCTAGACCACACTCGCATCGCAAAGACCCTATTCTATATGATCCGGCCTAACTGACTCATGCCCCCCTCAACATAATCCCCCCCCGTACCCTCTACCCCCAACTCCACCACCTGCAATACTCCCCCACTCCCACAAACCCCATACCCCCTAACTGCCATCCCACACCTCTCAACCCCCATAACTCAAAACCCCATCCCACATACCCTCGTACCCCCAAATCCCATCCAATCCATTACCCCCACTCCCAGAGCCCCCGGTCCCCATGCCCCCAACCAACACACCACAACCCCCAAACTCCACCCACCCAAGCCCTCATGCACCCCCCACCCCATAACCCCCCAACCGCCACCCCACACCTCCCACACCACATAACTCCAAACCCCATCCCACCCCCATACCCTCATACCAACCGACACGGTAGCACTTGCTATGCATCCTATGTGTATAACGCATCATGAACATACTTATAAGGCATTATAATCTGCTCATAGCCCTGTATAATCAGATTTATAAGAGCCCATGAATACTCATAATGCTTTATAACCATAACCATAACACATTATAAGGCCTGTTATAATGACTTATAAGTATCAAGTCTTATAATACTTCATAATTCCTGCCAAATTGGTAACAGTTGCTATGCATCCCAAATTAATTCTCATAGTTATAATCCATTATAATCAATTGATAATGCTTTATTATCACTGTTATAATGTGTCATAACCATTATAATGCATTATTATAAAGCATTATACTACGATTATAAGTCATTATAAGTGGTCATTTGTACTTTATGATCATTTTATAAGGCTTTATTATCACATTTATAATGCCTTATTATCACTTATAAGGCGTTATACTGTGATTATAAGTTATTATAAAGTGAACATTTGTGACATAATGATCATTTTATAAGGTGTTATTTTTATCGCCTTTAAATCACTGTTATAATGCATTATACTTACTGTTATAATGCATTACACTATGATCATAAGTTATTATAAGTGGCCATTTGTTACTTTATGATAATTTAATAATGCTATATTATAACGTATAAAATGCCTTATACTCACTGTTATAATGCATTTTAATCACTGTTATAATGCCTTATTATCAGTTATAATGCTTTTAACTGTGATTATAATGCATTATAGCAGTGATAATAAGGATTGATTATAATGGATTATAACTATTAGAATACATTTTGGGTTGCATAGCAAGTGTTACCAAGTGGGTAGCAATTATGAAGTATTATAATACTTGACATTATAAGTCATTATAACATGCTGTATAATGTTTTATTATTCCATTATACATTGTTATGAATATTTATAACTGTAATCATACGTGGTATAAGCATAATACAATGCATTTATACTTGAACTTTTAAGTCATTATAACAAGTTTTATAATGTGTTATGGTTATGGCTATACAGCAGTATGATATTTATAAGCTCTTATAAATATGATTATA
>NC_139957.1:6231719-6234219 GCF_963454915.1 Gymnoscopelus microlampas
GCCGCGCGGAGGGAGCGGAGGGGAGGGGAGGGAAGGGAGGCGAGGGGACAGGGTCCGCGGCTCCGAGGCCCTTATAAGGTCTGGATCACGGGGGAAAGGTCCAACGAAGGCAGGAGCCATGCACCGCCTGCCTGCCGAGCACCATGTACAGTATATACCTGCAAAGCCCCGAGCGTGTCTCTCTCTCTCTCTTTCTCTCTCTCTCCCCCGTCTGGCCCGACGAAACCCTGCCGCCCGAAATCGATCAGCGAAAAGCGCCGTTCACGTGCGTCTGTGGCAAGGCGTGTGCTTTTAGAAGCGCCTGTGAATGGACGGAGGCTCCGTTTTGCACTCACCGTACGGCCCCCAGCGCCAGCTAGAACTGCTCCAAGGCCGCCCCCCCCCCCATCTCTCTCTTCTCCAAGCCGACGAAACACACAAAAAGCTGGGGTCCCCAGCCCGCTTTTAGTACATTGAAAGCCCTCTCACCTCTCCCCCTCACACTCCATCTCTGTCTCTCCCTCTCTCTCTCGCGATCGGAACACGCACGCGTGCGCGCACACACACACACACACGGACACGCACGCTTTTAACAAGCACCTGTAAAAGGTAATCAGCCATGGCCTACATGTGAGATTATAGCGCCAGCCATTGTGCGGGGTGCCTGGGCACTCCTGTGGCCAGTGCCAAACAAGGAGAGCTGCTGATAAAGAGGTGAATTGGCGGCAGTAATAGACTAATTACACAGCCTTTCCCCGCGCTCTCCGTCTCTCCCCTTCCTTCCCCGCACGCTCTCGCTCTCAACACCGAGAAGTGTTGGTTCAGAGACAAAGAAAGCCTTCTCCACTTATCTCCTTCTCTCTCTCCCTCTCTCTCTCTGTCTGTCTCTCTCTCTGTCTCAACTCTATATTTGTCGCTTTGTCTTTCGAATATTTGTAATTAACTAGACCGTGAATAGTACAGCAAAAGTCTGTGAGGGACATAAGTGGTAAGAGAATGCGAGAGAGAGAGAGAGAGAGAGAGAAGAGAGAGAGAGAGAGAGAGAGAGAGAGAGAGAGAGATGAGAGAGAGAGAGAGAGAGAGGGAGGGGGAGAGAGAGAAAGGAAGAGAATGCGTCGTGACAACAGTACAAAGAGTGCAGTCTGGATGAAATTATCCAGATATCTTAACACATGCAACCCAAAGGCCCCCATTACTCTAAACACAGCTCCCCAGAGAACTAGTCAGTCAGTCAGTCAGTCAGTCAGTCAGTCAGTCAGTCAGTCAGTATGTCTGTCACATCAAGTCATTGGCAAACAGCTGTTATGTCATTTCTATGAGTCAGAGGCAAGACAAAAAAAGAGAAAGGAAAGCTGAAAGCAAAGCCCGGCTGAAGTGTTACTGTGAGGATAATAATATCCAGCGAAGCTTCAGAAAGAAGGCTCTGGTGTCTCCTTCCATATTTTTGAAAACGGTGAATAGTAATTTTGTCGGAACCGGAACGGGCAGCTAGACGGCAAAGCCTTGTGGTATGGAGGCGCTCGACAGACAGACAGACAGACAGAGAGGCGGGCAGGCAGGTGCGCGCAAAAGCGCGTGAACTTGAATCCGCGTTGGCACAACTAAAACAGTTTTGAATCCCATCCCCCACTACCACCCACAACCCCACCCCCACCCCCAACCCCCCAGTCAAAACAAAGTAATTAAGATATTAGTTAGGATTAAGGAAGTCTGTCTGGAGGTGCACCCAACCCCCCCCCCCCAACTCCATCGCCGCCCCCTCCCCACCTGTGTTGTTTTCAAAAGAGAAAATGGAGAGGAGGGAGGAAAAGGGGGATGAGGCTTTGTGTGTGTGTGTGTGTGTGTGTGTGGTGTGTGTGTGTGTGTGTGTGTGTGTGTGTGTGTGTGTGTGTGTGTGTGTGTGTGTGTGTGTGTGTGTGGTTGGTTGGTTGGTTGGGGGGGGCGGTAAAAGCTAGCAGGTCAAAAAAGAGCCTAGTGGTGTTGCTGGAAAAAGTCTGTCAGGACTTGTAAGAGGAGAGGAGAGGAGAGGAGAGGAGAGGAGAGGAGAGGGGAGGGGAGGGAGGGGAGAGGAGAGAGAGGAGAGGAGAGGAGAGGAGAGGAGAGGAGAGGAGCGTATAGTGGCAGTAGTGGGGGGGTATGGCACTCACACAGTACGCCTGTCTCCATGCTAACTCGAAGCAGGCCTCCTCTCCCACAACCACTCCAATCTGTTTTCATTTGCTCTGAACACACACACACACACACACACACACACACACACACACACACACACACACACACACACACACACACAGACACATAAACACAATTGCACGCACGCAAACAGCACACCGCATACCCATACCAAACCCAGCACTCATCAAGAGTGTGTGTGTGTGTGCGTGTGCGTGTGCGTGTGCGTGTGCGTGTGTGTGTGTGTGGTGGGGTGTGGGGGGGGGGGGCAAAAACTCAGAAGCGGCGTCTCGGCCCTTAAAGGAGCAGCTCGCCCCGTTTCTCTTTTTTCTTTTCTTTTCTCCCCCCT
>NC_139957.1:6239219-6254219 GCF_963454915.1 Gymnoscopelus microlampas
AATATATATTATATATCTATACAATATATTATAGATTTTATAGACAGCTTCATCATAGACTTGTTTGACAGCACTATCATCAGTGTTGTGTAAATCAATGTTTTTTATACATTATCTTTTCTGCCGATATGTTGGATTCATTATTTGGTCCCCCTGTAGTAACTCTAAGGACCCTCTAGGGGTGTCCAAGTAAACCATGGGTCTTCACCCATGGTTTACTTGGACACCCCCCACTTCTGCCATCCCAAATCCTCCCCTCCCCCCATGCGCAACGTAGCCTGCCGATGGCCAATTTCTTTAGGCCTGAACCAACAGGTAGATAAAGAGAGCTCTCACGTAGCTCCAGCTAGACCCCCATCCCGACCACCCCCCCACCCCCACCAACACCATACCATCCTCTCCACCTCGATCCATAAACATGCTGTATAAAGCACGAACAAAATAACAAAGTAGATATCATTTAAATGTATTACATGCCCTGTTTCTTCCTGGGAAAGGGGGCGCGGGATGCTTTCTCAGGAGAAAAAAACACTACGCATATTATTGATTTATTTACACAGAGAAAGAGAAAGAGAGAGAGAGAGTGTGTGTGTGTCTGTGTGTGTGTGTGTGTGTGTGTGTGTGTGTGTGTGTGTGTGTGTGTGTGTGTGTGTGTGTGTGTGTGTGTGTGTGTGTGTGTGTGTGTGTGTGTGTGTGAGTGAGTGAGTGAGTGAGTGAGTGAGTGAGTGAGTGAGTGAGTGAGTGAGTGAGTGAGTGAGTGAGTGAGTGAGAGAGAGAGAGAGAGAGAGAGAGAGAGAGAGAGAGAGAGAGAGAGAGAGAGAGAGAGAGAGAGAGAGAGAGAGAGAGAGAGAGAGAGGGAGAGAGAACGACTCGACAGCAGCAAAACGCCGGCTCCCCTCTCCTCCGGCCTTTCTTTTTCTTTTTTTTTCTCGTCCTTTTTCTCTGTTATCTGTGATGTTTGCCCGGAGAAATCGATAGAACAACTGTTAGCTAGCGAGCTCTGTTTGTGTTTTCCTCTAAGTGAATAATTCAGGGGTGTCGGCGGGATCCAGGCCAACGCTTTGATAACAGTGGAGGGAAAAGGGGTGGGGGGGGTACCTCTGGGTGCTCTAGAAAGTGAACCCCCCAACACACACACACACACACACACACACACACACACACACACACACACACACACACACACACACACACACACCCGCTCTCTCTTAAACACACTCTACTGCCACCACCACTGTACCACCGCAAACCTCTCCCTCCAACCATGGGGAGAAAGAAGAAAAAAAAACTCTGGGGAGATGAGAGGCGACTCTGAAACCAGTTATAGAATGATCTGGAACTGGCGAGAGAGGGAGAGGGAGAGGGAGAGAGAGAGAGAGAGAGAGAGAGAGAGAGAGAGGGGAAAATAAGGGACACACACACACATACACACACACACGCTTTGGTTTTACTGTACTGCCACCCAGAATGTCCCTCTCTCCAACACATAAAATAAATAGGGGAACGTTGAAGTGCTGAAGTCAGTGGCACCGACCCGCCAAGTGTGTGTGTGTGTGTGTGTGTGTGTGTGTGTGTGTGTGTGTGTGTGTGTGTGTGTGTGTGTGTGTGTGTGTGTGTGTGTGTGTGTGTGTAGGGCCCACTTTAAAAAAAACTGTGCTGGTCAGACCACAGTGGTAAAGGGTGCGTGTGCGTGTGCGTGTGTATGTGTTTATATTACTGTACTTGTGAGGGCAAAATGTCCCCTCAAGTATAGTATAACTTACATTGAGTTATACTAGTTATACAGACATTGTGAGGACCATTTTCCTGGTCCTCACAAGACTAATGGATGTTTTTGACATTAAGTATGAGCTTTAAAGTTGGACTTAGAATCAGGTAAAGATTCAGGCTGGGGTTTAGGGATCAGGATTAGACATTTAGAGGTTAGGTATAGGGGTTGGAATTAGAGTTAAACATGATTTATACCTAGTTGCGTGTGTGTGTGTGTGTGTGTGTGTGTGTGTGTGTGTGTGTGTGTGTGTGTGTGTGTGTGTGTGTGTGTGTGTGTGTGTGTGTGTGTGTGTGTGTGTGTGTGTGTGTGCGTGTGCGTGTGCGTGTGTTGGGAGCAGTGATCTCACTTTCATAAAAAGTGGGGCTGGGGCAGTGTGCATGCAGAGCCCCGCACCCTGCCCGCTGTGTCTCCATGACACTAGGACAAATAGAGGGGGCTCACATTTAACCTGACACAGCACAGCCAGCAACGCGCTTCATACTGGGAACATCTGGGAGGGCTATACGCCACTGGTTCTCAACCTGTGGGGCCTGGGCCCCCAAAATAACTGGAAAAACACTAAGAATTGAATGACGACATAACGGTAAAGGACCTCTTCACCCATTTTTCAACCTTACAATTCATATAATTGGTCCTCACTAATGCTCATGATAATATGGTGCCATTTTTGTCTACTAGGTCTGTGCCTCAGAGGAGGGCTCTGGACGGTTCATAAACCCCGCCTACCAGTGACATCATCGATGGGGAATTGAACGCTAATAGAAAGGGCAGGCTTTCTGTTCCTGGAAAGTTAGCATGTTCTAATAGAAGCCACTGTTTTCTCTTTGATAACAAAAAGGAGATAAAAAAATGACGGGGAATTCACGACCAAGCTCCCCGGCCAAGCTCCCCGGTTTGCCGTTGACTCCCGACCCCCCCAAAAAAACACAAAACAAAACACTCTGCACAAAATATACGGGCTAAGACCCGTAACATTGGTATTTTCGGCGTTCGACACTGGTTGCGCAACTAAGCGTAAATCGGGCTTAAAGGAGCTCCGTTTAGCCCCGGCCCGCAGTGTAAACTCGGGGGGGGGGGGGGGGGGGGGGGGGGGACCAAACACTTTGCCCCCTTGTTGCTTGGCATAGGAAGCACCGTGCTCTGCAATTACTGTTGAGGCAGACGTGATTACAGGCCTGCCATGTCCGCACAAACCCCATATCACCCAAGCCATACACTGATATGGTAAATATAATTGACAAAGGGAGAGAGACCTACAGAGAGAGAGAGAGAGATAGAGAGAGAGAGAAAGGAAAGAGAGAGAGTAGGAATGTGTATAAAATATTGAGCCGCTATGAGTCATAAGCTTTTACTAGTGTACACTGTCCATTTGTGTGTGTGTGTGTGTGTGTGTGTGTGTGTGTGTGTGTGTGTGTGTGTGTGTGTGTGTGTGTGTGTGTGTGTGTGTGTGTGTGTGTGTGTGTGTGTGTGTGTGCGTGTGCGTGTACGTGTCTGTGAGCAGCCTGAGTGCCAATTGTTACCATGTGAAAGTGGGCAGGCTAAAACCCCCCCTAAACAAGGGGATCAACGTGCATTCCGTCAGGCTGTGCCACCCATATCTGCGTGTGCGCGCGCGCACATGGGAGGGCATGTCTGCACACACACACACACACACACGCTCTCATACGCAGACGCGCATAACGAGGCAACAGGCAGTCACAAAAAAAACACCGCCACTAAACCCTCTTCCTCCCCACCTCCCTCCGCGGACACACAAAAAAGCCCTCAGTCCCTTGTAATTGAGGTTTAAATCCGTTCCTAACATCCCTCCATCCCTCTCTCTCCCTGCACTCTCCCTTCCACCAAACATGGATTGCGCCGACACAGGGCCCCTAATCCTTACCCCAGTTTAACCGAGTGAGAAATTAGCTTTTGTTAAGTGGTGATTTGGCCGGTGCTAAACGCCAACAGCCCATTGTGCCGGATACTTCAACACTGTAGAGAGAAAAGGGGTGGGTGGGTGGGAGGGGGTGGGGGGGTCATGAGTCCAGGAAAGGAGGAGAAGTCTGAGTGCGGACTAAATCCTTCGCCGTGCTCCGCCTTGGGAGGAACCGGTGATGTTCGACCACTGAACAAGGGCGGTAAATCCCTTCGTGTCCACAATGGCACTGACACGGGAGTTTATTGTGTGTCGTTGTACGCCGACGATGTTGTCATGTTTTTCGTTGTCCCTTCTTTTCTGTAGTGGTAATTTGCATTTTTTGCTGTCACTTTATCTCTCTCTCTCTCTCTCTCTCTCTCTCTCTCTCTCTCTGTGTCTCACTCCCGTTGAAGAGGTTTTGCAGCATAAACATGTCCGCTCCACTCTCGCTTTTCGCCCGCTTAGCCGTGAGCCCCATGGGGCTTAGCGTGTGTGTTACCTATCGCTGATATGCGCGAGTGTGTGTGTGTGTGTGTGTGTGTGTGTGTGTGTGTGTGTGTGGGTGTGGGTGTGTGTTTGATGAAGTGACTGCAATTCCCCCGCCTCCCCTCAATTCCCTTCTCGCCGTCGTCTCTCCAACTTTACTCGTTTCAAATCTTCTTGGTGGAGACTTTGCAACGTAAAGTGACGGTGTCAAGTCGATGCCGCCACCTCCGCAGTGTCTGCCAGAGCCAAACGCACAAGAAAAGGGGGCTTGACTCCTGAGTGTCGCTGAGGATTTGAGCACCTCAAAGCCTGGTGAGTAAGACGCGGCTGTTTTGGCAGGCACAGAGGAGAGAAAATATAGTGTCATTTCTCCGGCTCACAGGGGAGGGGGGGGGGGGGGGTCTGCCTGGAATGAGTGTCAGCTTTTCTTCGACAGAAAAGAAAAAGTGAAAGAGGTGAAAGAGGGGGAAAAAAGGAAAAGGAGACCGGTTTCAGTTTCGACAGAGTTAACTGAGAGAATTCTACAATTCCAGGGCACTTATGACATAGCTGGAAGGCCTGAGACCTTTTCCCACCTAATGCCAGCGGCAACAATAACGGCAGCGAGGAGGGGGGAGAGAGAGAGAGAGAGAGAGAGAGAGAGAGAGAGAGAGAGAGAGAGAGAGAGAGAGAGAGAGAGAGAGAGAGAGAGAGAGAGAGAGAGAGAGAGAGAGAGAGAGAGGAGAGAGCGCTGGCAATGGCCTGGCATGCGCCAAAGATTTTTCACCGCTGTGCGCGGGCCAAGCGGGTGTCAAGTTTATTCGCCCCTGCCACGGTAGGAAAATACCAAACTGCCACCGCCATGGGACGACCGTAAAGTGATGTGTGGGGTATTTGACGCTTTCATGTGGGACCCCGACACCCCCCCCCCCACACACACACACACACACATGATTTTGTGAGAACCACACGTTATTATTGCAATATAACCCAACTATACAAAAAGGTCCTAGTTCTTTTCCAATACAGAGGGACATTTTTTACCCTAGAAAATATTTTTAACATTTTATCTGGCATGCAAAAAACAAATGTCTGCAGAGTGAAGCGAGTAATAACGCATGCTAAAGAAGGCTTTTTCGCACGTGTACATGAATACAGGCGCGCCTTGGGCACGCAGAAAATGTTAAAACCCTCCACTTCCCCATGTACAAAAATACAGGAACAAAGAACACATGAGGCCCAGACCAGACGGGGGACGTTTTCCACGAGCGTTGGGCCACCGTGGGCTATCTGGCTAAATGAGAAACCCGAGTGGCATGAAGGCCAACGCGCCGGGCCACAAATGGTGCTCTCAACATAAATAAACTCGCTCGGCGGGGCTGGCGGGGCACGGACCCAGGTGTTTACAGCACTGCGGTTAATATCTGCAGGGCCCGACAGATTCTTTAAGCGTCACAGTTTCTATATTTCTCTCAGCGGTGGAAAAGGTACTCCGATATTTTACTTAAGTAAAAGTATCAATACTGCAATATGATCTAAAAGCTCACCACGTGTCGCATCGCGACGCGTGGTGAGCTTGTAGATCGGCTATTCTCAAACAGTCTCTGTATAAAATAGGGCTAAAGTGGTTATGTTTTATAATATAATAATTGATAAATGCAAAGTAACTAGTGCTGTAACTAAAGTTTTCAAATAATTGTAGTAGAGTAAAAGTTCAATATTTGCCTCTGAGTTATAGTAGAAGTAAAAGTACTGAAAATTGGAAATAATCCAGTAAAGTAAAGATACCTAAAAATTGTACTTAAGTACAGCACTTGAGTACATGTACTTTACACCACTAATTTCTCTCTCTTTCTCTTTCTCTGTCTCTCTGGCTCTCTCTCCCCTTTTTCAGAGTGCATAGGCATGGCCTATGAGTCCAGTCTGGTTGACCTGTGCCAAGCCAAGGTCCAGACAAGTCTGTCAACAAGCACCAGGCCTGATGGATTGGTCTAAGCCACTGGTTCTCAACCCGTGGGCCATGGGTCCCTACTGGTGGGCTGCGAGGGTATTGTGACCGGGTCCCCAAACAATTGGCAAAACACTAAAGGATTTTTAGGATGATATAACATTAATATAAGAAAAAAAGTGATGCCAATAAATAAGAACTCTAAGAACGTTAATAATAAGAAGTCTACTACGTTAGTTCCATTGATCCAAGGTGGAACCCAATGGATAGATTGAAAATGCTCTGAAAGTGCTCGCGGCCCTGGAACGCATCTGTGTCACTTTAGGTTTCTTTGGCTATTCAAAAATAGCAGATATACAAGCTCATAGCGCGGCACCGAGTGCCGCGCTATGAGCTTGTAGATCTGCTATTTTTGAAAAATCGTAAAAAAAATTTTTTTTTATATTTTTTTCAAAAATCTGTTAGGATTTAGAAAACGTTTTAAGAAATCGGACTCAGGCCTTAACGGGTTAAAGTGGGCCAGATGGGTGGGCCGCTAAAACGCTTTCTAGTGGGCCCCCGATCCAGAAAATGTCGAGAACCACGGCCATTCAATCTTTTTGCCCTCGTGCACTCGGCCACGTGTGTGCACACGCACTCACTCATACACACACACACACACACACACACACACACACACACGCGCGCGCGCACACGCACGCACACACACACGCCCCCCGTGAGACCGTGGGCATCGCTGCTCTGTACGGCCCGCGCGTGCACACAGACGGCGCGGGGCCACAGTAGCCTACATACCATAACAATGGCATTCACAAAGGGAGAAACGGAGCGCGGTACAGCCTTTCCTCCAGGGCCTCGCGTCCTGAAATATCATCACTCTGCAGTCCAATCCGAACGAAACGCGGAAGTATTCCGTTGCATCGGGTTTGCGTCCAGCCATTGTTGTCGTCCACAAAGCAACCCCCAATCAGCCCTGTTGGCCCATTCTCCTCCTTCGATTTACTCTCTATTCATTTTTCGACACCCTGCCCCGCTATCCAGCGCCATGGCACAATTAGAGGGGCTAAACGCTCTACACCTCGCGGCGGTGGTGGAAAGTAACTAAGTACACTTACTTCAGTACTGTACTTAAGTCAAATGTTGAGGTATTTGTACTTGAGTATTTCCAATTTCCAATACTTTTACTTCTTCAGAGGCAAATATTGTACTTTTACTCCAGTACAATTATTTGAAAACTTTAGTTACTAGTTACTTTTCAGATATAAATTATGATATTATAAAACATGCATTAACCACTTCAGCCCTATTTTATACATAGGCTATGTTGCGACACGTTGTGAGCTTGTAGATCGGCAATTTTCAAATATTGTAGTACTTTTACTTTTGGTACTTTAAGTATATTTTGATATCAATACGTTTGTACTTCTGCTCAAGTACATTTTTTTATTCCAGACTTGTAACAGAGTATTTCTATACTGCAGTATTGGTACTTTTACTTAAGTAAAACATTTGAGTACTTTTCCCCTCCACTGCCTCGCGGCCTTATCGCTCCATCCGATGACTCGGATATTTTCCTTTTTTTTTCCTTTTCGCGCGAGAAAGTGACCGTGCTTTGTGACAAGAGGCCGCCGCCGTTATGTGAAATAATCTCCCACGAGGATGAAAAAAAGAAAAAAAAAGAGAAGGAGTGATTCGCCTAGGGGAACTAACGTTATGTGTTTTCATAGATTATATTTCCCCCTGAGAAGGTATTTGAGCTGTGATTATGGCACCACTGGAGTGTGGTAGTCCTTGTTATAATAACCTTTTTTTTCGGGGGGGGGGGGTGGGGGGGGGGGGTGGGCACACGTGCGGCTCGTGGCATTCGCAATACCAGTGGGGGAAGAAGTAGGCTACTCCAATCATTTTGAACTGTCCTGGTGAAAGTACTAAGGTATTCAAATACTCAACATTTATCAAACTTCAAAAATACTGTAGCAGTAAATTGGCCGTTTTCAATTGGCTGAAGGATGAAATAGGGCTTAAGTGTTAAATGTACTGTACGTTTGGGGTTTTAATAATCTAAATCTGCAAAGTAACAATAGTAACTAAAGCTGCCAAATAATTATAGTGGAGTAAAAAAAAAGAAAAAGGATAATATTTATATTCTGAGATGTAGCAGAGTTTTGAAGTATAGCAAAATAAATTGAAATACACAATGTAAATGTACATCAGAACTGCACTGCAGGCGCGTTACTGGAGTAAATGTACTTTAGTTACGTTTCCTCCACTGCTCGCTGCCTCTGTGCCGCACGTCCGTCTGCTCTGAGATTTCTTTGTTTTGGCCCCGAGCCCCCCAGACTCTCCATGCTGCTGCTTAAAAGCTGCTGGCTTTCATTCTATTGCTGCGTTCAAATGGACCCGAGACCACCGGCCTCTCTCTCTCTCTCTCTCTCTCTCTCTCTCTCTCTCTCTCTCTCTCTCTCTCTCTGAAGCACATTTTCTTATTCTTTTCTGCAAGAAAGGCTCTCTGGTAACGCTCGGCTTTACGTGTCTGAGAAACAACACAACCAACAGACACACGCGAGCGGACGTCGAAAAGGCGCACGCAGGACACGAGGCAAACGCAGGCTTGTGTGTGTGTGTGTGTGTGTGTGTGTGTGTGTGTGTGTGTGTGTGTGTGTGTGTGTGTGTGTGTGTGTGTGTGTGTGTGTGTGTGTGTGTGAGTGAGTGTGTGTAGCCCCCCCCCCCCCCAAGCCAAACCCACAACTGAAAGGGCCTTAAATTCCATGTGCGAACGCTTGAACTCCAAAGGAGTTATGAACAAAAAAAAGGGGACTTTTTTTTGCAGTTTGGAGGACAGGGGGGGGGGCTTTCTTAGCGGGAGGTGTCTTAAACACAGCTACAAGCCAACCTGATAGTCCCCGCGAGCTATTCAAATGAGCTCCCCGCGTCCTTGGAGGGAACTGCTTGAAAAGAAATTGAAGGCTCCGAAAAAAGAAGAAGTAGAGAGAAAAAAAAAGAAAATAAAATCAAGCCCCCTCGCCGAGTGCGGCGCGTTCGTGGAAGAATGCTGGTTTTCCGTGAGCCATTATTGCTTCAAACGAAAACCAGCACAGGAGCAGTGATGTCACCGCGCCGACGCTATACCGAGAAAGGCACCGAATTATAGCCGGCGTGCAGTTAACTGCGGCACCCTCATCAAAACAATCCCGTCTTCTCATGCGCTGTTTTCTTGACTGCAGACAAAATAAGCAGAGCCCGGGACACAAACTAAAAGCACACAAACACACACACTCACGCACACTCACACGCACACGCGCACACGCACGCACACGCACGCACACGCACACACACACACACACACACACACACACACACACACACACACACACACACACGACACGACACAAGGGAGAACTCTCCAAGAGTGAAATGGAGAAATATAGTGTTTAAATTAGAAAAAAAAACATGGTTTGTTTTCTTTTTAAATGCTTTGAATATTATTCAATATTGATAAAAAAGGAAACAAAAAGAAGAAACCCTGTCTGGTTTGAGAGGCTTTGTGGCCGACATGAAAGTCTTCGCTTTTTGAAATGAAGAACCGAGAGTAAACAATAGATTTTGAAATGGCTGTCTGCCAGCCCCGGAATGTCGTCTTCCGCGTGCAGAGCGTGTGTGTGTGTGTGTGTGTGTGTGTGTGTGTGTGTGTGTGTGTGTGTGTGTGTGTGTGCGTGTGCATGTGCGTGTGTGAGTCAGTTGCCACCACAGCATTAGATAGGGATTGTATTGGAGAGCCTCTCCTTTTACTCTCAACAATTAAAAGAAGACTTTCAGCAAAACAGCCATAGACAGAAAGAAAGAAAGAAAGAAAGAAAGAAAGGGGGAATGAGCAAGAGAGCGATAAAGAAGAGAGAGAGAGAGAGAGAGAGAGACGGAGGAAAATAAGCTCCCGGAGACACAAATATGCCATCTTCTCTGTCTTCCTGGTAATGCCCTACCACCACCGAACCCCCCTCTCTCATCATACAACCCCCCCTCCTCTTTCCTTGTACCCTCTCTATCCCCCTCTTCTGTGTAAACACACACACACACACACGCACACGCACACGCGCACACACACACACGCACACACGCACGCACACACGCACACACACACGGGCGGGCGGGCGGGGCGGGGAGAGGAGGGGGGCCTCGATCCGCCTCCACCAATCACATCCCTGACGCCGGGACATCAATTTTCGCAAGTCGCCCGAAAATTACCATGCATGAATGCAAAAAAGGCTGATCAGGAGTAATTAACAGGGCTTCATATGCAAATTTTATTAATGCAGAACTACAAAGTCATTATGCAAATGAAAGTTTCGTCAAGCCTCTTGACAAATATTCACAGCTCCAGCCAAGAAACAGGTTTTGTGCCCCCCCCCCCCCCCCCCCTCTCTCTCTCTCTCCATATCTCACTCTCTCTCTCTCTCTCTCTCTGTCTCTCTTCCTCTCTTTTTCTACCTCTCTAGCCTGGCGGGGGAAGAATGTATGACAAGTCTGTTAAGTTATTTCTAGACTTGAGGGATGCCTGTGCGTTTTATTTTTGGAGGGGGGGCCGGGGGGGGGGGGGGGGGTAGATGGTGGTATAGCTAGCGGATTAGCATCGCTACACGCCGGTGGCTGTGGTGTGTGGACGTGCGCGTCGGGGGCGGAGGCGAGAAGAAAATCCTCCTTTTGCGGCGTGCGCACGCGCGCTCCTCGAACCGCGATGCGCGTCGCGTTTCCGTGGCGCGTGTGGGGCGTGCGCGATCGCAGGGCCTGGCTGATGGCTGTTTGGTCGCGTAGCGGGGGTAATGAACCTGCATTTCAGGGGATGAGGGAGGGAGGGAGGGTGGGAAGGAGAGAGCTGGTGTGTGTGTGTGTGTGTGTGTGTGTGTGTGTGTGTGTGTGTGTGTGTGTGTGTGTGTGTGTGTGTGTGTGTGTGTGTGTGTGTGGCGCGGCGACGCCGTATGAATATGCATGATGCTTGCTGGCTTTGATGATTAAAGGAAATTTTAATATTTAAATGAGTGCATGCAAAGTGATTAACTTGGGGAGAGGGAGAGAAGAAAAAGGCAGCGAGGCGAAAATCGCAAAAGGGGATTTTGAAGATGCTAAGAAGCACATAAGATGCAGGTCTCTCTCGCGCCTTTATGGTCTGTTAATGGCTGAAAGTATTGTCTCTGTCTGTCTGTCTGTCTGTCTGTCTGTCTGTCTGTCTGTCTGTCTGTCTGTCTGTCTGTCTGTCTGTCTGTCTTTCTGTCTGTCTCTCTCTTGTCTGGGTTGCATCCAGGAGTTTGGATTTGGGGGCTGAAATGCAAAAGGCTGCAAGGGTACACTGTAAAAACTGATAAATCAAAGTGTGTGTGCGGGGTGATTTTACACTGTTCAACAAAGAAAAAGAAAAGTGTGTACGGGTTAAGGGCCGAAAGCAAAGACCAGGGATTAACCACCGATGAGGTCAGCGTGTATTCTAGTGTGTGTACTGTGAAATCCTCGGTTCCCCTCAACTCTGAGCGCGTGCAAATGTAACCAAATGGACCCGTGAGGGTCCATTTGGTTACATTTGCACGCGCTCAGACTTACGAACGGATAAACGATCGCTGAGGATTTTTACAGTGTGTAATCGCCTCACAAGAATCTGTGACTGCATACAGATGCACACACACACACACACACACACACACACACACACACACACACACACACACACACACACACACACACACACACACACACACACACACACACACACACACACACACACACACACACACACACACACACACGTGCTGACAGGCAATCCATTACCTTAGGTCATGCCTGTCTTCTTAAGCCAGGAGTTTGTGTGTGTTCTTGTTTTTTTGTGTGTTAACTCTCTACTGCCAGACCCGGTAGTTTAGGCTATATATATATTAAAAAAAGAAAAAAACAGATTCTGGGGTCTGTTTTAAGGAAGAGGCAGTACATACGCTAAACAGTAAGCGAGAATGTTTAGCGCTTAAGTAGGCCGACGCGCAGAGTAATTATACATGAACCCCATGCAGTATTTAATATTTGCTTTGTTGTGGGCTTGTAGATCTGCTATTTTCGGCATTAGGCTTACGGTGTGTGTGTGTGTGTGTGTGTGTGTGTGTGTGTGTGTGTGTGTGTGTGTGTGTGTGTGTGTGTGTGTGTGTGTGTGTGTGTGTGTGTGTGTGTGTGTGTGTGTGTGTGTGTGTGTGTGTGTGTGTGCGTCCACTGCCTGGCGGACCTATTAAATATGCATCAGGAGGACTGCATTGTGTAAACATACACAGACACACAGACACACACGCACGCACAACCCGACCAAACAAACCGCGCACATTAGGACTTAGCCAACAGCACTCCAGAAGCAAGAAAGAGAGAGAGAGAGAGAGAGAGAGAGAGAGAGAGAGAGAGAGAGAGAGAGAGAGAGATGCGATACAAAACAGAGCAATTACCACTTCAAAAAAGGCCCGTCGCTCCGTTCGAAAGCCCTCCCAGCTTTATTGAAACAACACAAAAAAAAAAAAAAGAGCACCAGGCGCCGTAACAGTTCTGTTATATCAAACGCGTGCGTGCGCACACATACACACACACACACGCGCGCGCGCGCACACGCACACACACACACACACACACACAGAGCACCATGCGGCGGTGTGGAGAGCAGAGCCTTTGTGCGTTTTCATTGGGAGAGTAAATAAGCATATGGCAAACATTATAGAGAAGAACCACTGTGCTCGGTCATTATTTATTGAAGATGTGTGTGTGTGTGTGTGTGTGTGTGTGTGTGTGTGTGTGTGTGTGTGTGTGTGTGTGTGTGTGTGTGTGTGTGTGTGTGTGTGTGTGTGCGCACGTGCTTGTGTCTGCGCATGTGTGTTGGGAACAATACACTCTCATGCAAATGATATTCACGTAGAATTCAGGCACTGTCACTGAAAGGGATGTTACCCCGCCTGCGTGTGTGTGTGTGTGTGTGTGTGTGTGTGTATGTGTGTGTGTGTGTGTGTGTGTGTTTGCATTACTATACTTGTGAGGACCAAACGTCCCCACAATAGTTTAGAAGTTAGCTTTAGGGATTCATGCCTGATTTATACTTAATTGCTCGCTTGTGTAATGCACCGAAAAAAAACGTGTTGTGGGCTTGTAGATCTGCTATTTTCGGCATTAGGCTTACGGTGTGTGTGTGTGTGTGTGTGTGTGTGTGTGTGTGTGTGTGTGTGTGTGTGTGTGTGTGTGTGTGTGTGTGTGTGTGTGTGTGTGTGTGTGTGTGTGTGAATATCCCCAAGGCAGCAAGGACATTTGACGCTGTCGAAAGCCTTGTATTCTTCTATTCATGTTGCGCTACAGTTCATTGGACGTGGGAGCGTCCGTCCTTTTTCGACTGACTTATTTTATTTATTTATCAATCTATCAATTTCTTTATGGATTTGTCTTCAGCGCAAAACATCTTCTGAGGTATAAAATCAACCAGAACGACTTCAAACAATATCATCTGCACGTGCTGTGTCTCTGTGTGGTTGTCTGTGTGCGTGCGTGCGCAGGTTGGCGTTTAAGGCAGCTTAATTTAACCCTGCGCATCTCCATGTGTTTGTATAAGTGAAGCAACGAAACCACATTGGCCGTCTATGAGCGAGTGTGTGTGTGTGTATGTGTGTGTTTGTCTGCGTGTGTGTGAGAACGAGACAGAGAGTGCTACGAAATCCCCACCCCCCGCCCCTGCCCCAAAACAAAAAGGAAGCGCATTGGGGAAGGGAAGAAAGAGAAACAGAGATAAGAGATAAGAAAGGAGAGAAGCGAGGAGTAGCGCTCCGTGCAGGCCAGCGGTGGAGCCTATGGCGTCTCGTCTGGCAAGCCTGGCTGCGTGGCTAGACAGCTGGCAGAGCGGAGCACTTCCTGACCAAACAACTATCGCTGGGCAAGCGCTCAAATGGAGATAGATACAGTACACACACACACACACACACACACACACACCCACCCCAACACAGAAGAGCGCTGCCTGAGCAGGAAGTCAAATTGGCCTGCATGCGGTAGGCCTATACCTGTTTTCCGTCCGCGCACATATTGATAGCGAAACATTTTTCTGCGTTTTTTTTTCCTCTTTTGGACGCTTTGAAAGATTTCTAGGAAATGGTGTAAAGCCCCCGGTCGGGCACAAGAACCGGACACAGCTTTCTGTATTTTGTTTTGCCCTCTGAAAACACACAGACACACACACACACACACACACACACACACACACACACACACACACACACACACACACACACACACACACACACACACACACACACACACACACACGGTTTGACCAAGTACAGAGCCCTGGGAGACACCGGTCGATGAAGTATATATATATATATATATATATAGCGTCTTAAGTGGTTAATGAGTTAATTCTTTATAGAACGATTCAAATAATTCTTCTTTAAAGAAACCTGGGACTTAAAGGTTCTTTCTCAAACCAAAAATGATTCCTCTATGGCATCACTGCGAAGAACGAGTTTCGTTTCTAGTTGGCACCTTTTATTTTTTCTGTGTGTACGTTGTGAGATATAGCGGGATAAACGAGGTGGTAGCTGGTTTTGGGGGGAGGGTTGTTCTTCAAGAAGGAGAATGCAGGTGTCGGTGGTAGAGAGAGAGAGGAATGCAGGGTTTCTTCTAAGCTCTTTCCTTTTCACCATTTTGTTTTTTTTTTCTTCCTTTTTTCTCTTTTCCCCAGATATGGATTTGTGAGATCAAAGCGGGTTGTTTTCTCCCTCTTTTTTTTGATAAACAGCCTAAAGGGAGTTTGTGTGTATGCGTGTGTATCTGTACAGTATGTCTGTGTGTGGTTGTTTTCGTGTGTGTGTGTGTGTGTGTGTGTGTGTGTGTGTGTGTGTGTGTGTGTGCGCGTGTGCGTGT
>NC_139957.1:6259219-6264219 GCF_963454915.1 Gymnoscopelus microlampas
GTACGTAAGAGTAAAACTATGTTTCTCCTTGGACATTGTATTGTTACAGTAGCAGTAAGTTATAATGTCAGCAAGGAGTGCAAGATGAACCTCCTGCGCGTAGTACTAATCTTGAATTTCCACTGCTTCACAGTTTAATACTCAGTTAATTTAACACATTAAAAGTCACTCCCCATGTGTTCACATTAAAAGCATGTGTACACTCTCAGAGTTACAAATGGATACACGTACACATACAATTGGAGAAGTGTGTTGAATCCTCGACACAACTCTCTCAAATAGCAATGTCTACCTGCCACAATCAGGAAGTAGCCTAACCAGGTAGAATATTGACCTGTGGGGTAATGTCTCCACTTCCTGGTTCTTTGGGGAACGGTGCATTTGAATACCTGGGCTGCATTGTGTCACTCGCCGGCATCACGGACGTTTATTCGTTTCTACAAAAGAAACAAGGGAGCGGGCACAACTGACATCTTCCGTCCGCCGTGTCCCTCTGTCGACCCCATTCTCTTTATGTTTTTTTTTGGGGGGGGGGGGTATTAAAGCACAAGCTCTCCTTCTGGCTTAGTAGTGGAGCGACTTACTTGACTGCGGCGTGGTGAGAGATAACTGCTCGCCGTTTTGCGCCTGCAGCTGGTCTCTGGCTCTTAACTGCCTCTTTACCCCGATGAATAGGGGGAGAAAACTAGTCTCCCTTTTAATCCCTCTTTCTCTTGTTTTCTCTCTCTCTCTCTCTCTCTCTCTCTCTCTCTCTCTCTCTCTCTCTCTCTCTCTCTCTCTCTCTCTCTCTCTCTCTCTCTCTCTCTCTCTCCTTTGCTCGCTCGCTTCTCGCTTATTTGAATTTTAATGAGCTTTTCACCTTTTTAAGCAGATGGCTTAGACTGGATTTCTGCGTGAAAAGTCAGGGCGAGTCTCTCTGTCACGTTTTGCACAATTTGTTTCAACTAGCCGAGTCCTTGAGGGGGTTCGAGGGGCTTTGAGTGGGTAATGTGGCTGTCTCTCTCCTCTTGCTCGTCCGCTCCTCTCCTCCTAATGAAATCTCCCGCTCTCTCTCTCTCTCTCTCTCTCTCTCTCTGTCTCTCTCTCTGTCTCTGAAGAGGCAAGGCTAAGCTGAATCTCAACAGGAGTCTCCACAGAAGCCACCTTTTGAAGAGGCAATGCGTGTGTGTGTGTGTGTGTGTGCGTGTGCGTGTGCGTGTGTGTGTGTGCGCATGCGTGTCCAACCCTCTTACCTGCCGACGCGTTCTCCAGCTTGGGGAAAATTCCTTTGATGGGCGTCCTGCCTCCCCTCTCCCCTCCGTCGCCTCCACCTGCTCGCGACCCAACTCCACCTCCGCCTCCGCCGGACGCCTCCCCCTCGTCCTCCCCGGGCGTCACCTGGATGCCCACCTCGACGGGCTCCACCACCTTCCTCAGCTCGCCGCGGAGGTGGAGGGGCTGCGACGACGCGACGCCGCTATTGCCGCCGTTGGCCCGGTGGTGCTGCTGTGGCGTCGGCGTGGGGCTCCCCGCCCGCCCGCCCCCTCCCCCTCCCCGGTCGGCCATCTTGTCGTAGCAGCCGTTGGCCAGCACGGGCGCCTGGCACTGCTTCTTCTTGTGCTCGATGAAGAGGAGGATGTCGGCCAGGGGGAAGGTGGCCTGGCACTGGCCGCACGTCAGCAGGTCCAGCTCGTGCCGCAGCTGGTGCAGGACGCCGTCGGCCAGCGCCGCCGGGTCCAGCCCGGGGTGCAGGGTGTGGGGGGGCAGGCCCAGCCCCGGGTGGGGGTGGTGGTGGTGGTGGTGGTGGAGGTGGGGGTGGCTGTGGGGCGGGTGGTGGTGGCTGTTGGGGAGCGGCAGCGGGAGGGGCAGGGGCAGGGTGAGCGGGTGGTGCTGCTGCTGGTGGTGCTGTTGCTGTTGTTGTTGTTGTTGTTGTTGGTGGTGGTTGTTGTTGTGGTGGTGGTGCTGGTGGTTATGGGGGGGCGGGAGGGGGTCGGAGAGCACGCCTCCTCCGCCGCCGTCCGCATGCTCGGCCTCCGCTGGAAGGAGAGAGAGAGAGAGATGGTGTGAGTTTGGACGTACTGTACGAACCCAGGTCAGGTAATCGCTTGCGATCGTGTGGATTTGTTTTTTAACCACTTAAACCCTGTATGGTTGACCGGAGTCCCTCAGGGCTCTGTACTAGTGTCTTTTCTGTTTGCTGTTATTGTGGGGAAAGCTTTCCCTACAATACGGATGTATTGTACGCCTCATTGACCGGAGTCTATAGGCTACTAGGGCCACTCCTGTTTTCCCTCAACAACAAATCTCTCAAAACATATTTTATAGAGCATTGCAACCGTACCACAGTCTGTAGTATGACCTCGACACCGGACAGTTTGATCCCATGGGACTTTCTGCCAATCCATCACAGCTAAAACATTCATTTTTTGTATTTCTATTTTGCTGAACAACGGCAGCAAAACCTCTGAGCTGCACAGAAAGGAACGTCTGTGATGTTTCGGTTGTTTGCAAAAGTCCCCCATCTCAGACTTGTATGTATGGCCTTTCAGTTGTTTATGCATGGAGAGGGGGGGGGGGGATTCTTAATCTGATCAGAACAAAATGTGCGCGCCCGAGCTGAAAACCTTCCTTTTCGACTGCCACTGTTGCCACGCACCTGGCACAAAGCCCTTTTAGCCCACACACACACATACACACACACACACACACACACACTCACACTCAACCACGAGGCGGACATTTTGATGAATCTGCATGCATTGGGCTGAGACATAGCTGAAAAGTCAGTGCCATTAATTCTGTGTGCGTGCGTGCGTGCGTGCGTGCGTGCGCGCGCGCGTGTGTGGGTGTGTGTGTGCATGTGTGCATGTGCGTGTGCATACTTGTGCTACTATGCTTGTGCAGGGCCAAATGACCCCACAAGTATAGCAGAATTTGAGAAAAAGGACAATGTTGAGGACGATAATGTTATATATAAACTATTTTAAATAGTTTTAAAGTTAGGCAAAACATGATTCAGTTTGGGGTTGGGGTTAGGATTAAGCATTTAGATGTTATATTTAGGGGTTGGGATTGGAGTTACCGTATGCCTGATTTAAACGGTGTTGCACACCAAAAATAGCCAATCTATATGACCACAACGCATCACAGCATGACACATTGTGAGCTTGTAGATCTGCTGATTTTTGGTAAACAATGGCACTATAATATACAGTAATTACAGGACACTATTGCGTTGATGTCCTCACATGCATAGTAATACCAGTACATGTGTGAGTGAGAGAGCGAGAGAAGGACAGGGAGAGAGATAGAGAGAGAGAGACAATAAAAGGGAAATAAGAGGAGACCTCCGAACCGACCTGACAAAAGGTGTTAAGGAAAGAGATACATGCAGAGAAGGAGTGCATGGGAAAGTTGATCGGCTAAGGGGAAATGCAGGCCGAAAGGGAAGGAGAGAGAGAGAGAGAGAGAGAGAAGGGAGGGATGGAAGAGGGATGAGCTATTTGTGCACCGAGGCTTGAGGATCCGCAGCCTACATGGTCGTGAAGCCCGGTCGTGGCCACGACCGCGCAGCTCTAAAACTCACTCTCTCCCCGTCACCCCCCTTGCCCCGGCGTCCATTTTGAAACACCATCCCTCACCGCCGCACGGCACGCGCCTCTACCACAATCGCGTCTTTGTGATCCGTCCCCCTTCTTCCCCTCGCGCTCCGTCGGCGCGTCGAGTCTCTCTCCCGGGTCGCGGGAGCAGCAGGCTGCCAGGAGGAGGAAGAGCCCCCCCCCCCCCCCCGTAGACAAAAGAAAACGCGTCCACCTGGGAGGTGTGGGACGCTGTCAGCCACGCCCCCCACGCCGATCCCTTTTCCTGTGCTGTTTGACAACTCAGCTCTGCCGCCGCCCCCTCCCCCTCCCCGCTCGCCCTGCACACCCTCCCCTGGTGACAAAACCCCCCCACTCCTGTAGAGCTGTAGTGCTTCCTGGGCTTTTAGTTGTTGTTTGCATTAGTTCCATTCATTCATTCTCTTATTGTTTTGTTTGCAGTGTGTTTTGCTGTGCATTTTTGTTCTTCCTTATCCCTTCCTTACTTTTATGCATTTTCTATCCCTTCTTTCTTTCTTTCTTTCTTTCTTTCTTTCTTAAGCCTCCTGTGCTTCTGAGTTTTGCTAACTGTGCAAGCTGTGTTTTTATGGAATGCTTAGCGCGGCAGCAGCAGCCAGCTAGCACCCCTAGCTAGCTAGCTAGCTAGCTGTGGGCCATGCTGTGTGCCTGCATGCCGGTGAGCGCTGGCTTCAGGCAGCAGCAGCAGCGCATTGTGCTGCTGCGCCACCAGCCCAGGTTCAAGAGTGCAGGAAGCACGATGCAGAGATAGGGCCCCATGTAAACTGTGATGCTATCACAGGAAGCTGTAGGTGAGTTGTCACCCGCACGGCCAGTGATAGGTATGTGCAAGGCACGCACACACACACACATGCACACGCACACGCGCGCGCGCACACACACACACACACACACACACACACACACACTAAAGAACACATAGTCTTAAGCATGCACACAAATACATAGGCCTCTGTGGTGGTAAACAGAGACAGAAGTGGAGCAGGGCAGGAGAGACACGAGAGGTGAGGTGAAGAGAGGAGAGCGGAAATGGGGAGGGGAGGGGGTGGGGGGGGGCGGGAGTGGATGAGGCGAGAATGAGATGGGGTGAACGGGTTGCAAAGGAAATGGTTAAGAAACAGGGAGAGACCACACGACGGCGAAGGGTAGAATATTCGAGATTCCAAATTTGAGATTCAACTTGACAGTTTCGCAGGTGCTAAATTTCGGTGGTTGGACTGTCGTACAAAAAGTACTCAAATGTTCCACTTAAGTAAAGGTATCAATGCTGCAATGTAGAAGTACTCTATTACAAGTAAAAGTCCGGAATTCAAAATGTACTTGAGTAAAAGTACAAAAGTATTGGTATCAAAATGTACTTAAAGTACCAAAAGTAAAAATTGGACAAAATAGCAGAAAATAGCA
>NC_139957.1:6269219-6271719 GCF_963454915.1 Gymnoscopelus microlampas
TAGTAGTTTGTTTACGTATCGCAAATCATATTGTCATCACAATATTCAACTATGTTATCGTATATCGTTTATATCTTGATCCACTGCTATTTTCCACTCAGGAGAGGGAACAAGCAACACAGAGACAAACATGGAAATGCTTTAACTCCGCCAAAGAATGCTTCCAAAATATGTCCTCTCCCCTTATTCGTGGGCATTTTTTGGAGTCCAATTAGAAATCCCCCAAAAAGCACACATTTCTTTTTGGTTACTGATTTCATTTTATTTATTTTTTACTACCTGCCATAAATTTGCCCATTTTGAATGATGAAAGCTTCCCTTAATTCTGTCCAGATAGGCAAACTGCAGAGCCCTGCCAATTAAGGCCGTTCATAATGATATGTGTGTGTGAGGAGGAAGCAGGCCTGGAGCCCAATGAAAGACTTAATCAAAACTGTAAAAAAAGCTAAAGAGTTTACTGTTGGGGTTTTTTAACTGTTTCCCTACACACGCGCACACACGTGTGTGTGTGTGTGTGTGTGTGTGTGTGTGTGTGTGTGTGTGTGTGTGTGTGTGTGTGTGGGTGTGTGTGGGTGTGTGTGTGTGTGTGTATGTGTGCATGCAAACAAACACGTGCGTGTGTCCAAAAGATGTTTTGCGGGCGAGACTGCAGACAGAGTAAACCACATACAACGTATACTCAACCCCCACCCCGACCCTACCCCACACACACACACACACACACACACACACACACACACACACACACACATACCATATCTGGTACGCAGTACCAGTGCAGAGACAGACACACAAACACACACCTGCACGGCATCAAATGAAAAACCGCCGTTGGCCTTGCCCTATTGTTTTAGCCACGCCCCCTAACGACCTCGCGCCAACCCGGCAAAAACTAAAATGACAGTTACGTGTATGCACGTGTGTGTGTGTGTGTGTGTGTGTGTGTGTGTGTGTGTGTGTGTGTGTCTGCGCGCACGAGCGCACACTCCGCATCTTAAAACGCTAGACTAACATTTTGATGTCTCTTGGCACACTTCTGTATGTGGGAATGTGACTTCACGCGGTAAGATTCTGCATGTTCATTTATCCATTTGTATCCCTGAGAGAGAAGAAAATTAACCTAATGGACCCTTATTTGGTATACATTGGTAGACTCTCAGTGTTAGGCTGAGGTGGGTATCGTAGGAGTAGTTCACCCCAAAACAATACTTATTTTCTATCAATTACACACCCATGAAGGTGAAAATACAAATGTTGTAGATAACTAAAATATTTTCATTCTTTGTAAGCGTCAACTGAAGCACTAGTACTAGCACAAACTGTGTAGGTGTATTTACATATTAGCAGTATAGGCTATCTTAGAGAGCCAATGTTTGAAATGTTGTGTCCTGAAAATACTGGTGTTTAGGTAACTTAACCAAACATAATAGTCCCTGTAAACGGATGTTACATCGATAATTGTCAACATTAAGAAATGTAATGCTTAGTAACCTCTCATAGTATGCTTATTCCGTAACATCACAAATGAAATCAGTAGCATTAAACCTTGCAACCGACAATCTATTCACAGGAAAATACAGGACGCTTAAAGGAGTAATTCACCCAAGAATTACACTCATTATGAAATCTGCTCTTTGATGAATAAATTCCCCAATTCAGTTTTGATTACAGAGAGAGAGAGAGAGAGAGAGAGAGAGGTGGCAGCAATCATTCTGAACAAATTCATTTAGCAAACATTTCAGGCACACGAACACGCGCACACGCACACACACACACACACACACACACACACACACACACACACACACACACACACACACACACACACACACACACACACACACACACACACACACACACACACACACACACACACACACACAGCAGCAGCAGCAGCAGCTACAGGGCCATGTCATTAGTCATGAACAGCGCAGACATTTTAAGTGTCTTCCCAGGCCACCATAGGTATGCTGTCCGACTAGAATCACTGAGGAGGAGCGCTTTGTACAGGTGACACACACACACACACACACACACACACTTTCACACGCTCTGGACATACATACATGTCACAAGATGACACACTGGCTGAGAGCGGGGGAGACTGAATGTATTTACTATATCCCATTAAGACCTGAGGCGATTCTTAAAAATGTTGAAAAAAATCAAAAGATATATTTTTAAAATATTTTTCAAAATATTTTTCAAAAATATATATATTTTTTTAAATCAAAAATAGCAGACCTACAAGCTCATGAGCTTGTAGATCTGCTATTTTTGAATAGCCAAAGAAATCCAAAGTGACTCAGATGCTTTCCAGGTCTTAATGGGATATAGTTGCTGTCGGACAGACTTTTTGTCTTTTTTTTTTTTTCTGTAAATCAACGCCCTACTTGATCATACTGCAGCGTCACGCAAATGCATCAAAAGTAGCAGATCCGCAAGCTCGAGGCGCGGCGCGAAGCGACTCCCTTTGAGGTTGTAGATCTGCTACTTATGC